>NC_060897.1:3656667-3809167 GCF_014805685.1 Silurus meridionalis
GTGATTTTCTATCAAAATATCTACAATAAAGTCTGAAATTATTCCCGAGTGTGGATATGACCTCAACTAGGAGAGCGAGAATAAATGGAGAACAAAAGAAAAGCAAGTTCTGAGCCATGTGGGACACTGAGTGGGCAGCAGATGTGGATTCTCTATATGTCACTTAATAAGACCAACCTTACAATTAGGAAGCAAACCATTGCATATAACATAAATGAGACCAGAAAGTAACGTTTTCAACAAAAGTTCTACAATTTGAGGAAAACTGTGACTATAAATTGATAAAAATTTTATATTCTAATCATCTAAGCAAATTAAGATTGTATTTAAGGAATAAAACACTTTGCTGTTCATCAGATTGCATCAAATCAGTTGATTGTTGATTATTTTTGTGAAAAAACCTGCACTTTAAACTAAATCAGTCCAGTCCTCTTTCCAGTCCCTGCCCAATCTAACGTCCCTCCTCAGTGACTCCACAGCTGAACTGTCATTTACACCGACCAAACATTATGACATTATGGGATAACTTTAGGACATTATAACATTAAGAGTAGTGGAGTGAATCATCGCACCTGTTAGTGAGCATTTTATCCTGAATTTTGACGTGTTAGAAGCATGAAAACTGGGCAAGCGTAGGGATTTGAGCGAGTCTAGACGACTGGGTCAGAGCATCTCCAAAACTGCAGCTCTTGTGGGATGATTCTGGTCTGCAGTGGTAAGTATCTATCAACAGTGCTCCAAGAAAGGAACAGTGGTGAACCGGCGACAGGGTAATGGGTGGCCGAGGATCACTGATGCATGTGGGGAGCAAAGGCTGGTCCGTGTGTTCTGATCAAACAGACGAGCTCCTGTAGCTCAAACTGCTGATCAAGTCGCCAGGTCTTGACAGTTTTGGCAGTAAAAGGGGACCAACACACATTCATGTCTAACGCAAAACAGTGCATTTGAGTAGTAAAATCCCTCCAGCCGAGCATTCTGGGATACACAGGAAGTGCAGTTGAATGTGTTCTGAAAAAGTGTTTGGGAGTCACGACTTTGTGTAAAACAACTGCGGTGACATGAGGCCTCGGGGGGAATTCGCTTTTCAGTTTCCAGGAAGAACCCGCATCAGCAGAGGGGTTGAAAAAAAAGAGTCTCCCACTGGAGGGTGTGGGCGTGTGTGTGTGTGTGTGTGTGTGTGTGTTTTAGGGGAAAAAGGGGTCAGGACTTTACCCTTGACAGTGATGAGAAGGAGACGACATACTCCTTTTTGCTTTATACATATATTTTCTCTCTCTCTCTCTCTCTCTCTCTCTCTCTCTCTCTCTCTCTTTCTCTCTCTGTGCACTTACGCAAGTGAGTGGGTGGTAGAGTGTGAGGGAAAACTCCTATCTTTACTATTTTTTCTAATTTTTCTTTGTTTTTCCGCCGTCATGTTGTTTACAAACGGGTTCAAAGTGCTACCAACTGTTGCATGCTCCTTAGAGGAAAGCGCTTCAGCGGTGGCTAAAATAATCCTGTGGTTATTTTTGTGGATTAATTTCACAAAGCTAAATCAATGGAAGCCCGTTTCCACCAATGAATAATAAATAAAAAAAGGTTATCAGAATCTCGAGGGACATCACCAAGTCATTAAAAGAGCTGGAGATAGAAATAGTGCACCGTTGCAGACAAACAGCCGGTCCGACTTTCTCCACACGCAGACATATGTGTCCAGTACTCGCAGAGGGCACACCCGGTTAGGCCTATCCTGTTGCCTATCCTGTGGAATGCCTAGATCACAACTGGTCGCGGGTCGACCGAGAGCACCATGGGAACATACCCCAGTCTGGGGTAGTGGAAAGCACTAGCCATGCCTGGGGTAAACTCCAGACAGGAGGGAAAGGGCGTAAAGGTCCCCAAAACTCTTTAGAGAAGCAGCAGAAAAACAGTCTTGACTGACAAAAATCTCTAGGGCACTTCGGACATGGGCTCAAAAGAAGTCTTAGATAAGGCCTCCAGAACAACGGATAGGTCTCATACAGGCAATCTGGGAAATGTGTCACTTACATGTTTTTTGCCCCAGCAACTGCTCAGCAAGCATACCATGATAAGCCGCAATTGCAGAAACGTAAACTTTTAGGGTAAAAGGAGACAACCCTTTGGAAAAATGTTATTTAAGAAGTCCCAGCACTGGGCCAACTTGGCAGTTAACTGGGTCTAAGTGGTGACCTACGCACTATGTAGTGAACAGGCGCCCCTCGTTGAGAGAGCTCTAAATTGGACAATTGTCTCTACAACCTCAGCAGAGATTAAAGTGATTGAAGGGGCCACAGCTTCCACAACTCAGGGAGGGCTAGTCGGCACCACAGGGGCGTCTCCACCGCATGTGTCCTTATAACTTAATGGTCGTGACTTCACCCCGCAGGTGACATCGCGCATTCTGTTCTACAGATTACATGAGGGATTCAGAGAATAGTCACGTGGAAGCGTTCCCAAAGTGTTGTTGATGCAGCTCCCTATACTCAATGGCAAAAGGAAAAGTGCCTGGAATAGATGGCCTCCTAGTGGAATTCTAAAAGTTCTTCTAGCAGGAACTGGGAGAAGATCTGCTAGAGGTCCTTGAAAAAAGATGAAGAGAAAGGGGCCTACTAGACATTAAGAGCTGAATAGTAACTTTTCTCTTTCAAACTTTACAAAAATACCTAAGTGAATCTGATTCCCTGATATGGAGAGTTGTTGTGAGTTTTATTCTAATAAAAATCTATTGTTTGGGTTGGGACTGTACCTTATTTTTAATGGACCCAACAGTATTAAATGTTTAAAACATGTCTAATTTATATAAAAGTGTTTTTAAAGCATGGTCTCTGTTTAAGCATGGATCCCAAGGCCCTGCTGTCTCACTGCACTGGCTTCTGGAAGAGCCTTTAGTGGGAGAAGGATGAATGAGCACTAAAGACATTTCTCCAGGCCTCACGCAAATGCTGCAGTGCAAAAATTGCACAACAGTGAAGAGACTAGTGGACACTGCACTTCAGGTCCAGACTTTTATAACACAAGAGCAGTGGCTGAGGTGATCAGGCTACAGTCACTGTGACACACAGAGGCCATCATCTGAAAATGGATCAGTAGACTGTCAGCAGATGAACCGATTGTAATTAAGGAATATCACAAAGGGACTGAAAAAAAGGTATCCCCTTTCCTGGATTAGAACTCTTATCCAAACCAAACAGACACTCTCTCTCAGTGTCTGTCTGTTTTTCTTTTTTCTGTTATGTCTCTCTCACTCCCGTTTTCTCTCCGAGTGTCTTTTTCTCTCTCTCTCTTTTTGTCTATTTATTTCTCTCTCACTCTTTGTCTCTTCCTCTCTTCCAAAGAGTCTATGTCTTACTATTTTTCTCTTTCTGTCCATTTTACTTTCCCCGTCTCTCTCAGAGTGTCTGTCTCTTTCTCCCTTTTCTTTCTGTCTCTCCTCTCTTAGAGTGTCTCTCATTCTCCTTTTATTTTTGTCTATTTCTCTCTGTCACTCCCTCTCTCCCAGAGTGTCTGTCTTTTCTCTCTTTTTTCTGTCTGACATTTCTGTCACTCCTTTTCTCTAAGCATCTTTCTTTTCTCTCCATTTCTCTCTGTCTTTCCTCTCTCCCACAGTGCCTGTCTTTTCTTCTTTTTCTTTCTGTCCATTACTCTCTTTGTTTCAGTCACTCCATCTTTCTCAATGTCTGTCTTTTTCTCTCTTTCTCCCCATCTCTGTCTCTCAATATTTTCCTCTCTACATGTATCTTTCCCTTACTCTGTTGCTCTTAGTGAGCGTCTCTCTTTTTATTTTCCCATCTCTCCTCCTCCCTTCCTCCCTCTCTCCCTCCCTCCTTCTGTGGTCTGTAGATTGCTCTGAGTTGTGGCTGGTGATTAAAAAAGGGGGCTGGTTATTTTACTTGCCCTGTAATTTATGCTTGATGGCTTAGCAATCTGCAGCAATCGATCATCCTCATCATCACTGTCGCTGCATTTAATCTTTCCTAGCTGCCGAAATTAATTCCTTCCTAAACACCTCTATTAATGTGCATATATATATATATATATATATATATATATATATATATATATATATATATATATATATATATATATATATGTGTGTGTGTGTGTGTGTGTGTGTGTGTGTGTGTGTGAGAGAGAGAAATATCATTCATATTAATTTGCTACAACCACTAATGAAAACTGCACTCCGTCTGCATGTGTTTAATTTGCTAGTGTAAATTGCTATGCACCTGCTATTACCATGTGTGGCTTTAGCATTAAGCTCTGCCTCGGACCCTGCCTTCTATTTTTGGGGTTGTGCTCCCTCCTGGGAAAAACACAAAAGAACAATTAATAACATAAACCAGCTCTTTAATAGGAAACCAGTTGCTGTTGTGAATGTAAAGAGCAATAAAAGGATTATTTGAGCACTTTAACTCCCAGGAACCAAAAATCCAGTCCTGTAACTATACATCTACTGTATCCTCCTCGTTTTACTGTAAAAGGTGATTTATACTTGTCACATGTACTTTTTTTTTACACCATAGTGAAATTCTTTCTTTAGGGAGGGTTAATGGCCTTGTTCAAGGCCCCCGAGAGTGGCAGCTTGAAACCTCGAACCCTTTTATCAGTAACCCAACCACTAAACTTCCACCTCCCATGATAAAATGACTAAATAAAAAGCACGCCAGTGGTTTTAATGGTTGCCAGCAGATTGACCATTTGTATTTGTATGGCCTATGTAAAGTATTTTATAATATATATACAGTACAGACCAAAAGTTTGGACACACCTTCTCATTCAAAGAGTTTTCTTTATTTTCATGACTATGAAAATTGTAGATTCACACTGAAGGCATCAAAACTATGAATGACCACATGTGGAATTATATATGGAATTATATACATAACAAAAAAGTGTGAAACAACTGAAAAATGTCATATTCTAGGTTCTTCAAAGTAGCCACCTTTTGCTTTGATTACTGCTTTGCACACTCTTGGCATTCTCTTGATGAGCTTCAAGAGGTAGTCACCTGAAATGGTCTTCCAACAGTCTTGAAGGAGTTCCCCGAGAGATGCTTGGCACTTGTTGGCCCTTTTGCCTTCACTCTGCGGTCCAGCTCACCCCTAAACCATCTCGATTGGGTTCAGGTCCGGTGACTGTGGAGGCCAGGTCATCTGGCGCAGCACCCCATCACTCTCCTTCTTGGTCAAATAGCCCTTGATGCCTTCAGTGTGACTCTACAACTTTCATAGTCATGAAAATAAAGGCAACTCTTTGAATGAGAAGGTGTGTCCAAACTTTTGGTCTGTACTATATATATATATATATATATATATATATATATATATATATATATATATATATATATATATATATATATATATACTTTTTTTACATAGTACAATCAAAGCACTTGGGAAAAAGTATGTGCTGGACATATCAGTGCAGGTCGGGGAAGAACGGTAGGCCTCGGCGCTGAGGCTGTGACACGGGGCGAAGGAAGCGCTCATCCAGCTTACTGGGTGCATGCTGCCTCTGCTTCTTGACCGGTCAAGCTAGCTCGAGCTTGGACACGGCCCTTGTCATGACCTCAAGGAGCTTCTCGTACAGCACAGTCCAACTCCAGGCCTTCTGCTAGATCGGCCTGCAAGCCCCACGGCCGCCGGTGCCGCTTTGCCTCCGGCTGAAGCCGCAAGGGAGAGCACTCTCCTAAAAGAGTGCTTTCCGGGAGCGAAGCGTGTGCATAGCCATGCGGCTACAATGTGAGCAATCCACTCCGACTGAGCCGATTGAGCATGCTCCACTCCCAAGCACACAACACACCGTCGTGCGTATCCTTCCCCGTAATGAAACGGAGACATAGATGAACACGCTTCAGATATTTCTGTTTGCTAGCCATACTTAAACAGACTCACACAAAAAAGCGCTTACCTGAACAAGCAGAAGCCAGGGTCGCTACCACTGCACAGCCAATTTGTAGCTCCTGGTCGTCGTGACGTCGCCCGCCGATGATGTTACGACTTGCCTATTGGCCAGATTTCACACGCCGTTCAGAGCCGGACAACATGGGGGCGTTCCCAAAGTGTTTCAACGCTGTTGAAGTTCCCGAATGGTGAACACCAGCATATTTTAACTGCATTTATATAAACCTGTAGTTTCAATTACTTTCAAAGAGGTTGCTAAAGAAACTAATCAGAATAGAGAACTGTCGCATAAATTTAAATTGTCTACATATTTTAACTAACATTAAAGCTGTATCTTGTCATATTCTGCTTGAAATAGCTATTTTGTAATAATAATAATAATAAAAAATCAGAACACACTTATCAGAGACACACCGGAAGCCTTGCTGTCTTTGGTTGACATAAAAAGGTCATTTTATTTTTCTTTCCTCTTTGAAAAACACATCTTTTGATTCATCCTTTGTGTAATGCATACCCCTCCTGTCCCGGGAATCATTGTGTAAAGCGAATGCGCCGCGCGTACAGTCGGGCACAATGTTTTCCTGCTGTTCATTTGTATTAAAAACCCACTTCAGATCAAGTGCACTTCACAGAACAAGGTGGTGCAGCTTCGTCTCTGAGGTCCTGGCCGGCAGCACAATAGCTGGATAGCAAAACACACTCGGCTGGCTGAGTTTTTACTGATCAGAGAGAGTCGCGTTGTGTTCGTAAACACGCCACGGGACTCAGAGACAGCGAAGCAATCTCGCTGAAATTCCCCCTGCGCTTCTACATGCTGCTGTCTGCTGCCTCCTAACAGGCTGTTTGTGTTTGATTGAAAAAGGGAAAAGAATTTCATGACGGACTTTTGGAGACTCAGAGATAGAAGTGTGTTTTAAAGATTTTGAGATAGAAGTTTATTTGGGAGACTTAGAGATAGGAGTGTGTTTGGGGGACTTAATTATAGGTGTGTTTAGGAGACTTAATTATAGGAGTGTGTTTGGGAGGCTTTATTATAGGAGTGTTTTCAGGAGACTTAATTCAGGTTTAAGACACAGATGCTCACCTGCAAGGCCAAAAACATAGCAGCACCTCTCTACCTCACAGCACACCATGCTCCCACTGATTCTTAACCACTGGAAAACATGCTTGCAGACTCTTCTCTGTGCTGGTCCAGAAATGGGCAAACAAACTTCCGCTTGATGTTTAAACACATGAGTCTCTAGAGGTCTTCAAACAACATTTAACTACTTAGCACTTGAATATTGTCCAAAAGCTTACAGTTACTTATGCAATCTTAAGTACATTTTATATTTCTGCACTTATATAGGATGTGTTTGCATTAAAATGCTTCAGCATTACAATGACCCTGTGCTCAAGGCCAGCTCCATGCAGATATGCTTTACATGGGTGGGAGTGGAAGATCTACTGCTATAGAGCTCTGACCTCAAACCTATTGAACACCTGTGAGATTAATGTGAACACTGACCTCACCCCAGGCCTCCTCACCTCACCAACATCAGAACCTGACTTTTCTAACACCCTTGTGGCTAAATGAATCTCCACAAGCACACTTCAAAATCTAGTGGAACGTCTTCCCTGAAGAGTGGAGATTATTATACGAGGTGGTCTAGCAAAAGTTTTGAGATTTTGAAATTATGGTGTTAACTGGTGCTCCATTCCCTTTTTCTATAGATGAAGATCCAGTTTGTTTTGAAACCATTGTGGAGGTAAACAGCGAATCACAGAAGGTGCTTGACAGGCCTCGAAAAGAAGACTTTTAGGACACATTACAGAAGTGTCAGGAACGCCGGGAGCGCTGTATTGCTGTGCAAGGGATTTTGAAGGTGATAAATAAAGTACTTTCTTATAAACAGATGTAGTCTTGAAACCTTTTAATATCACCATATAACAGCAAATAGAGACTAAATGTGTAATGGGATGTTTAAAAAGGACATATCCATCTTATGGTCAGGTGTCCACAAACCTTTAAAATACAATATTGACATTAAAAATTTTAACACATTACAGAAACGGGCCTACATCAAAGTTGCGAACGGCATAAAAAGGCAACTAAATGTATAATTCTAGAAAACTATCAGTGTGTGTTGGGAGTTGGAGTCCAGGCTGGCCATGTTTGGAGACTAAATACTTACTGAAATATGAAGTAATAATAAAAAGCTTAATCTCAACTACAGAAACATTTATAACAATTACCGCAATTTCCGGACTATAAAGCGCACCCATATATAAGCCGCACCCTTGAATTTTACAAATATTTAGATTTTTAGCATAAATAAGCCGCACCTGTCTATAAGCCTGTATAAGTCTACACTACTGTACTTTACACAGGCTTTAACGAAAGACACGTTACACACGGTGTAACGGGTGAAATATGTTGTGCTTGCTTTCAGGAGCATATCGGTATTTTGGGAAAAGACTGGCACTGCATTTTTCTGGTATTACTGCATGTGTGTAAGACCAAGGAATATGTCCTTATTATTTTCTGATGCTCATTTCTATGTTTCTTTGACTAACCTGTAACGCTGTTGCCAAGAAAAATAAAAAAGCACGAGTTTTGGAAACCTGTCTGTGCTTATATGATTTCTGTTGTAACTGGAGTTAGTGAGCTCTCCCTTCACCCAGACTCAACAGGCTACAACGGCTTGTATCTAAACAGTAGCCGAACAACAAAAAGTCATTGTTCACTGTCTTCCTTCTTCCTTTCACAACTATTTCTCTCGGGAGTTTATCTTTTGGCATCGTCGTGCGTTTAAAAAAACGTTTTTTCTCCCGATGTCGTGCAGCTCAGAACACAGGTGAGGTGCGTTTTTTCGTTTCTGTTCGGAAATGTCATTGGTCTAATGTTATGGGGTTCAGTTTTTTGGCTTGATGTTTGTGAAACCGGGAAAAACCCAGGAAAAATTCATAAATTAGCCGCTTCGTTGTTTAAGCCGCGGGGTTCATAACGTAGGAAAAAAGTAGCGGCTTATAGTCCAGAAAATACAGTATTAATTATTGCTCTGCTGAAATAAATAATTTTTAAAGACGCATGTGAGTTTACAAGATTCACGTCGAGAACCGTGACTACGTAACACTCATACGTATTCATCAATGAATTAGTGTGGGATTAGTCATGTGCTGTTGTTTTGTGTTGCTAGCAAAATTTCATTGTCCAAGTCCTCTGTTGGAGAATAATGATGAGGATTTTAATATAATAGTTACAGATAACACATTAAAACTAGAATGGAGTGTTTACTAGCAAACCGTGAAGCTTTATAGCACTTCTAAAACCCACATTTTCCAAGCCCTCACATTTCTCTGACTCTCATTTTTGTTCTCCATCCATGGGCTCATGAACAGTCGAGATGACCTTTGAGACTGAAAATGTGTGAAGTGAAGCAGCAGCTGGTTGAAGCAGCTGTGAGCTAAAGGACAGAGCGAGTGGATGGAGAAGTGTTTGATTATTCATGATGAAGCGATAGAGAGATGAAGAAGAGAGAGAGAGAGAGAGAGAGAGAGAGAGAGAGAGAGAGAGAGGAGAGAGAGCAAGGGAGAGGTAAATTGATGTGGTTTGTTTAGAGTCCAGGAGAGGCATGGAGAGTTGCAGTAGCTTGCTGGATAGCCGAGGCGCTGCTTCCTCCGAGGCCACTTTTCGTCTCTGTCACATTTCTCAGATGTGACAAGAGCCTCACGGCCTGTTTGGTCCACTGTTGCTTTTGACACACACACACACACACACACACACACACACACACACACACACACACACACACACACACACACCCCACAGGATTGTCAGATTCCCTTCAAATCGCACCATTTTTAATTATTTATTTAGTAATTTCAAATGCAATTGAGTATTAATATAAAAGCATTAGCAGTGGTGTTACACCACCATTATATTATATTATATTATATTATATTATATTATATTATATTATATTATATTATATTATATTATATTATATTATATTATATTATATTATATTACATATGATATCACATGAAATGACATGACAAACCTGGACAGTTTGTTTCCCCAAACATTTAGCCTAAATACTTTTGTAAATCTTGTTATATAATAGTTTGTAAGTTTATAAATCTAATACAATTTAGAATAGTATTTAAACACAATTTTGTACCTTTGACTGTGCCATTAACTTTCACCAGTAGGGGGCCTTGTGCTTATACAAAAAGAGAAAAAGTGTGTGTGTGGTTGTTTACGCGTGGGTGCGCACGCGTGTGTGTGTGTGGGTATGTATAGCTGAAAACGCTAAAAGGGGTAGTGGGTTAATAAGTTTGATCAAATCACGAGTCTGTCAGAAAGAAAGAGTCATCATCTTCGTTATGAAATCATCTTTCATCTCGCCACACCACCAGAGACGGATGATGCACTAAATATCGATGAGAAATGGAATTCTTAACGACACATATTCATAGAGTGATACCCACGATATCAATAGTGCTTTTTGTAGAAGTTTCATCTACTTTTTAAAACTTTTTCATTGTTACTTTTATTTTCTTGTTACACTGTGTGTGTGTGTATAGTATATATTAGTGGGTGTACCACACTGCGGACTAGGATCTCTGAGTGGAGGAATGATAGGATGAAGATGTGGATGAATAGGTTAGATATAGGTTAGATAGGATATATGCTGTTTATTATTGAATGGTTGAATGGATGGTTGAAAAAAGGAATATAAATAAGCAGATGGATGAAATAAATGGATCGAGTTGAATGAAGTTGGATGGATCATAGACAGTTGATTCAATGATGAGATGGATGAATAGATGGATGGACAGAATGATGAAGCCTGTTTTCCTTCATCTCTAAAGAGGAAGACAGATATGATGGTCAGAATGACAGCCTGAATGAGGCAGCAGAAAATAAGTTAATCAGTTGAGAGCAAAAAAAAAAAAAAAAGACAAAAATAAGATAATACAATTAAAGAAACAGCATCACCACAAGAGCTGCTTTATAGTAGAACATTCAAATAGCAATTTAACCTGAAAAAACATCAAAGAAACTTAAATTTTTATATAATAGAACATGGATAATGTAAATGGATGGATGAATCAATGGTTAATCAGATAGTTGCATAAAGGAATAAATGTACCTTTGCAGAGATAAATTGATTATTTAATGAATAGATTGATGGTTAGATGGATGGATGGATGGATGGATGGATGGAAATAAGATGGATGAATTGATGGATGAATTAATGGTTGATTAGATGATTGCAAGAAGGAAAAAATAAATTTTTGCCTAGATAGATATATTATTGAATGAATGGATAGATGGCTAGATGGATAGATGGATGAATTGATGGGTGAATGAATGTATGGATGGAATGATGGAAAGATTATTGAAGAGATGGATGGATGAATGGATGGATGAATCAATGATTTAATGAATGGTTAAAAGAAGGAGTAAAAGTACTTCTGCAAATATGTATCAATTATTGGGTGGATGAATGAATGAATGGATGGATGGATGGATGGATGGATGGATGGATGGATGGATGGATGGATGGATGGACAGTTTAAAAAAATGGCTGAATGAATGAATAGTTTAATAGATGGTTGAAAGAAGGAATACATCCATAGGTAGAAAGATGAATGGTGGGATCATTGAATGGATTGGTTGTTAAATGGATAGATGGATGGATGGATGGATGGATGGATGGATGGATGGATGGATGGATGGATGGATAGATGGATGGATGGATGGATGGAGGGATGGATGGATGGATGGATAAATGGATGGATGGATGGATGGATGGATGGATGGATAAATGAATGGATCAAGAGAAGAAAGCAGATGAAAATGCCAGACCATATAACACAACAGATAATTAATCAAAACATAAAATGCAAACACAAAATGACCAAAAATATAATAAAAGAAATAGACAAAATTAAACATTAATTGTTGAAATGCGCAAAACTTTTGAAAAAAGATTTGAATGGAATAGGGGTGGATATTTAACACTCAAAGATACTTTGGCAGTTTAATGAATAGATAGATGGATGGAGAGATGAACAGAAAGATGGATAAATCAGTGGTTGGGAAGTAAAGTAAAATGAATGGATGGATAACTCAATAGATGGATGGATGGATGGATGAATGGATGGATGAATGGATGTCACTGCAAGCAGACAAATACAAATGTTCAAGCAAAAACACATAATGGAATCTAAAATCAACAAAAAATCAACACAGGCAAACCTTTTTGCTCTGAACCAAGGAGTGGATGGATGAGAGATGGATGGATGGATGGATGTATAGATAGACAAGCTTTAGGAAATAGAAAGGAGTGGGACAGTATGTGTGTGTTTTGCTCGGTGCTCCAAAGGGGTCTTTTGTCTCTGTCAGATCAGCCTGATTAATTTCTACCTCCGCCTTTCCCCACCTCTTCAGTCCTCCTTTACCGTTTGACCCTGTCATCAGTCATTCCACTCAATCCTCAATCCGGTTGACCCCTGGCCCCAGTCTGGCTCCTCCTCATCACTCAGGACCTCTGATTGGATAGGTGGGATGGGCCAACTTTTTGACCCAAACCCTTTCCCTGTGTCTTTCTCGAAAACGTTTTCTTGGAACGGTCCTTTATCCACCGCTGTGCCGTGTCCTCCACCACCACCTGCTTAAGGTCTGCAGAAGTCTTCAAAAATCTCTTCAAACTCTTTTTTTCTTTTCTTCTACATAGACCTTTCTGTTCTTCTTTTCAGGAGTTTCTTTTTGAAAAAGAAATTGGTCTCTCTGCAAAATGTTCGTACTCACATTGTTGATCTCTTTTTTTTTCTTAAAGCACACAGTCCTGTCATGGTGATCATTTCAATTCATGCCTCTTTGGCTGAATCACACTGTTCAGTGTGACAGCGTTTGAGCAGTCAGCGCTTGCTGCGTGAAGTCGTGTGAGAAGTGTGTCACAAAGTAGCTGTCTGAAACACACACACACACACACACACACACACACACATGCCACCAACCACACTGCAACTCCCGGCATGAAGTACCGGTTTCAGACAGACACCTGAGCTGGGAGGAGGCCCAAGAGGGGACTAGTGGAGATGAATGAGTACTCATGCCTGTCTTATCACAAAAGTGTTAGGACTGTCACCATTCCATCAGTGACAAACACACACACACACACACACACACACACACACACACACACAGCCCTTTTTACCTCTTCATCTGTTTATGTCGTTATTTTAAAGCTCAACATCGTCACTCTGATTCTGAATCTAATTACCATAATTTCCGGACTATAAAGCGCACCCATATATAAGCCACACCCACTGAATTTTACAAAGATTTTTATTTTGAACATAAATAAGCCGCAGGTGTCTACATTGAAACTAATGAACTTTACACAGGCTTCAATGAAAGACAGTGTCTGTTACACGGTGTAACGGGTGAAATATGTTGTGGCTCCTTTAAGAGCAGAGCGGTATTTTGGGAATAGCCTGAAGCCGCATTTTTTCCAGTATTACTGCATGTGTGCAAGACCGAGGAATATGTCCTTATTATTTTCTGATGCTCATTTCTAAGTTTCTTTGACTAACCCGTAATGCTGTTGCCAAGAAAAATAAAAAAGCACGAGTTTTGGAAAGCTGTCTGTGTTTATATGATTTTTGTTGCAACTGGAGTTAGCGAGCTCTCCCTTCACCCTGACTCAACGCGCTACAACGGCTTGTATCTAAACAGTAGCCTACCAAGAAAGTCATTGTTCACTGTCTTCCTCCTTCCTTTTACAAGAGTTTATCTTTTGGCATCGTTGTGAGTTAAAAAAAAAAGTTTTTTCTCCCGATGCCGTGCAGCTCAGAACACAGGTGAGGTGCGTTTTTTCGTTTCCGTTCGGAAATGTCATTGGTCTAATGTTATGGGTCTCAGTTTTTTGGCTTGAAGTTTGTGAAACCGGGAAAAACCCAGGAAAAATCCATAAATTAGCCGCTTCGTTGTTTAAGCCGCGGGGTTCAAAACGTGGGGAAAAAAGTAGCGGCTTATAGTCTGAAAAATACGGTACTGTTTTATTTCAGGGACGGATTAAACAACGTACACGTGCAATCACGATGCACTCTTTATATAGGATACAGGGATGACATTTCCAGGTAATTTTATATACAGTATATGTATAATTTTTAATGGAAAAAATTATGCACAAACTGTTAGTTTGTGTTCATCTATCGAATTCTTTTTTCAGTTTAATAACTCTGTATAGGAAGAGGAGCAGAATATTGAGCTAAGTCCCTGTGAATAGCTGATCTGGGGTGTGTTTTTGCACTGTAGGCTAACTTCTGTGATGTGACGGACATTTCCATTGTGTAGAGTCTCACTGGCGCATCCATCACCTTGATCACAATAGAATGGGGAAATTCTGCTGTGTGTATCACACTGGACTAAATGTCAAAGTATGCAAAATTTCCTGAATGCTTACTTAAAGTCCGTATTTCAAACTGTTCTTCAAGGATCTGATAATACGAGGAGAGTTTAAGCCAAACCTGGACATTTAATGTTACAGGTATAAAAATGGATGCTGTTATGGTGGAACTACATGCAGTAGTAAGCAGCGAGTGTGTTCTACATTATTACTAATATTACTGTCCAGAGACTGTTAATCAAGAATTTGGACAACAGTGTTAGTGTGTAAAGAAATGAAGTTTCGTGCAGACGAAGGTGTAAAACGCGAGGAAATTTACCGAAGTCTTCTAGAACAGTACATTAGAGATGAGCAAATCTAGATAAATAACCCAATCCTTTATATGAATTAGGAGTCTTTGGTAATCTTGCTACTAACAACAGCATATATATATTGTAAGTGCAAATTATAAATTACACCATTTAGTTGTTGTTAGCAAGTAACTGTAGCAACAAATAGCTGACTAAGTTGTTCAGGAAACTTCCTGCATGGTGAGAAACTTGAGACTCGAAATCGTGGATCCTATGCGAGTCCTCGCTGATCCATCTGAACCATGGGATTCAGCAGATACATCAGACTCGTAGGGCATAGCGACATTCGAATGGTGTAAACGTTTCAAAGATGGCTGTACATCCACCTGTGACGATCTTGTGGTGGTCGTGGTGGTTCCGTGAAGCAGGCTGTCCTGGGATGGTTTAGGTGTACTGAAATCTTTCTCTTCCAAATTATTTCAGGCCTTATTTAAATGCTGAAATAGTGTATAAATGTAGCAGGGAATATGTCGAAGAATAAATGCAGCTTCCACTCTGAAATGTGTTCTTTTATTTTAGAAACGTAAAAGTCCCAGGTTGACTGGAATGCCTCTCGTACATACAACACTTTTACAAGGTTTAAGACTAAGATTCTGTGCAGACTGTACTCTAGACGTGTAATATTGCTAATGATATGAATCAGAATCAGAATTATTATCAAGTATGTTTACACACAAGAGGAATTTGACTTGGCAAAACGAGCTTCCAGTGCAGGACAAACAGTACAGACATGCAATAAAACAGAAGTAAACCAGACAATTAAATAATGCAGTATAAACAATACAGAAGTCGGAATATTGTTTAAATGAATGTACAGATGTTATTTACAAGTGCATAAATGTGTCTGTTGTGATGAACAGTGTGTAGTTCTGAATATTTTAATTGTTAAAGCTCAGTATAGTCTGCTGTTTTTGTGCCTGGCTGTTCTGGTGGGCGGAGCTCTGCAGCGCTGACCAGAAGGCAACAGTTTAAAGAGAGAGTGGGCTCGGTGTGTGGGGTCCAGAGTGATTTTCTTAGCCCTTTTCTCCACTCTGGAGGGGTGAAGATCTTAAAGGTTGGGGCACCAATAATCCTCTCAGCAGTCCTGACTGTCCGCTGTAGCCTCTTGATGTCTGATTTAGTAGCTGAACCAAACCAGGCAGTTATAGATCTACACAGGACAGACTCTATGATGCCGAGTAGAACTGTTTCAGCAACTCCTGCGACAGGTTGAATTTTCTTAAATTCCGAAAGAAGTACAACCTCTGCTGGGCCTTTTTAGCAGTGAGGCAATATTATTGTCCCACTTAAAAAAAAAATTCTGAGAATCAAGGTAGTAAGTAGCCATGATTTTCCAGGTAACACCACGGCCTGAAATCTATATCTAATCATACAGAAATCCATCATCTTCATTAAGAAAGGAGGAAGGTCATATTGAATATAGGATTGTGATTTCTTTCTGATGATTCCTATAACTTGCTTGGGCACGACTCAAATGGCTGAAGTGCAGAGCAGGAACATGAAGATGCCACTTCACTCAATTCAACACGAACATTACATCAGATCCAGAAATCACTTCGGCTGAAAATCACAGTGGCTAAAGCCAGGTACGGTTTGTTTTTGCCACTTGTAATAAGGTGTCATGTATTGAAGTGAATGTATTGAGAGGACAAAAAAAGATATATTTTGAAGTTATTAGAATAAAACAATATTGTATATGATTCATTTTTGTTTCATGTTTCTTTTTGCCATAGATGAGAGCCAAAGTAAGAATTTTTTTTTTGAGAAAATGAATGTTAGTCTACTAATCTACTGCAAGAGCTCCTTAGACTAAAGCAAATGTAAATATACAAATATTTTCTTTCTATTTTTAACTAACACTTTATCTTATCTGATACATTTTTGTCGTATTTTTTATTTATAGTTCCTTTTATATGCGACCCAGTGTTCAGTGCACTACATCATTTAAGCATTGGACAAGTTTGAAGCATAAGGCTACAATAGTGGTGTATTTTCTTCTAAATATGTTACATTGCCCTGTGATGCAGCATGAGCAGCAGTTGTAAAGAAACAGTCTGGCTACATGGCTTTCTTTTTGATTCTTAGAAGAAGTGTGTGTTAGCTAGGTTGTATAACACGGCAAAATGAGTGGGAAAAAATCTGAGAGAACCCAAACAAGCAAACAAACAAAACAAGCAATAAAGGAATGTTCAGGAACAAACCAAATTTGCTCTGTATTATGGAAAATGCAGATCAAATGTAGTGCCTGTGTTTTGACAATCGTAAAATCACTAGGATGATATGACAGATATGGGAAACATCCAAACATTTGTACATCCAGAGGTACAAAAAGTACTTTGAAATCATAGCTTCATTAACAATTAATGTTCGGTGTGCTGATTTCTACATAATTTCAGCAGAGAAAAAATTAGCAGTGGTTCACATGGTCAATCAAGGAAAAAAGAAAAACAAGTAAACAAAAAAGTGAGGAGTTACAGCGTAACTCACTGATTCAGGTCCCTTTTAAAGGATTTGACTAATAAATGTATAGTTTAATGATCTCAACTTTTCACATTGATTGGTTTACCCCTGTCTCAAACGATGTTTTTCGATCATAGCCCCAAAGTCCGATCTGGTCAGCACCATTTCATATTTCTAAGACATTTTGCAAGGATATTTCAAGGCTTGTGCCTTATTTACATGTTCTCCATTGCTTCTGGTCAAAACAGAGCCAAGATCCAGCAATTGCCTGGCATGGACAATAAATAACAGCCAATAAATTACAGTATAAAAAGAAAAAAGAAAAAAAAAAAAGCCTGCAGGAAAGTCGAGACAGATATAATTCACTGATATAGTCTGTTTGTCCCTTTCCTGATTGGGGAGCAATCGATCAAAGAGAGCGAGAATAATTAAAAGTCATCATTTTATCAAACCGTGACAGCAGAGGGAGGGAGTCGGAACGTCGCTTTTCAGAGATGTGTTATTTTTTCTTTCGTCTGAAAGATGACCTTAAGTGCAACTTGACACCCTTGATATCCAGCATCAGCCATTTTGTCTTTGTCAGCCGGTACTTCTTTGCTCGCTCCATCAATATCGTTCTTTTTCAATAAGATACTTTTCAACAGTCAAATTTCCTTTCTCTGACTCATGAGTCTCAATTTTCCTCCTTTTAGTTTGCCACGCATCAAAAGAGCTTGATGCTTGTGACAAGACTGGCTACTTTTTTCCTCCAGCTGACGGTAAAAGAATCGGCTCGTTCTGCCCCTTCATGGGGTCTTTCTCGTGGTAGAAGCTGTGTAGCTAGCAAGGAAGTGTTAGATCCCTCAGGCCTTACCCCATTTCACAAAGAAACAAGATTATGATTCTTGACTTTTTAAAATGTACAATATTTAAATCTAACCCTGGTTCTTTTTCTTTCAGTGTGGTTAGTTGGTGTGAGAAGGTGAGAACACCTGGGGGTTGAGATGATCTGCTTCAACCCTAACTTCATGAATGAATTAAATTAGCTATGTATTATAGATTTTGAGGGTCAGTGTTTTAGCATGACCCTCGTAAAATGACTGCCATGATATAGCAAAAATGGGACGTTCTAAAAGTTTCAGATTAAGGGTTACAAAAAATGCTCAGAAATCATGGAATCATTGAGGCTTAGTGTTCAATGTGCTACATCATTTTAGCAGAAAACAAGTGTGAAGCAATCAGTGATTTAGCATAAGACTGCAACAGAGGTTCTCCACATGGTTAAACCAAACAAGGCAACCCTAAAGATCTCTTCCTTATTCTAAATGCACAAAAAAAACTAATCGATTATGCCACTTGATTTCTTATCTTTTCCTGTTGAAAAAGAAGCAATAAACTCCAAATGAATATTTAAACTTTTTAATAATTATATTTAGAATTGCATCAGTTTTTCAATTGCAATTCACCTCTTAATACCGTCATTATGACACCACAGCTACTGAAATTATTAGTATTATAAAGAAACGCAGTATAACAAAGTGCTGCATTACCAGAAAGGAATCTACAGTGAGAATGAATGTCATTACTAAAGCAAGAAACCCAATGAACACAATTCAACACATCTCCTTTCACTAAAGCCACAAAAAAAAATCAACCTCATGATATGACCCCGGGTTTTAATTTTTGTGCTTTTTTTCCCCCCATGCATTATGGTTTTCCTGGGGATTTGAAAGTAAGGAGTAAGAGTTTTTTTTCCTGTGAATTCTACAAGAAAGAAAACGCAAAAATATAAATGGTTCATGAAAAAGCTTAACAACTGATTTAAATTGTTAAGTGTACCCCTCACGATATCCAGTTTTTCTTTAAAAGTACATTCTAAACATGTCCTTGTATGTGTACCTGCCACCAAATCAATTTCTTCTGCTCTGTTAGCAGTTGTGGAAAGAAGTAACAGCTATTAAATCCACATAAATACATTTGAGCTTGCGCAGTTTGCTACAGAGACAGTTTGCGAGCTCTGACTACTGCATGCTCTGACCAGCCAATCAAAAGATGTGAAAATTATTGTACACCTGCTAAATGGCACCTGTGTCACCTTCAAGCAATAGAATAGTCAATTGGAAATAATTTAATACATATTCATGGACAAAATATACTACGATGTAAGTAATTGATTTTGATATAGTTTAAGCCTGTTAAGGCTTTTCTGGCCCTGATGGCCTACCACTAGGAATATACATGTTGGAGATTGAATGGATAATGATGTCCTACTGTTGTTTATTAGACACCAACATGTGATCTAAAAAAAGTTTCCACACGAACTTTCCACAGGAACTGGGAACACTGTAATATTCCTGTAGCAGCATGTTGGTGTCAGTAAGACATCAATTATTCATCCAATCTCCAACACATTTCTAAACCGGTGTTCCGACAACTATTATTGATACTATTTAATGACATATACAAACACAACATAAAGAAAATGATTGAGTAGTAAACAGCGGATGGTTTTTTAAAGGGACTTCTAGTGATAACCATCAGAATATCTTTGATGATTTGTATTTTTTATTTTCTTCAGCAGAAATGACTGGTGCTTTTTAAACCTTTTCTTAACTTCTTCCTTTCATCTAAACAGGCCTCCGAAGATTTTGGAGCATTGGAAAGACAGTCCACAGAGTGTGAAGCAAGGCAGT
Source organism: Silurus meridionalis (assembly GCF_014805685.1). Lineage (NCBI taxonomy): Eukaryota > Metazoa > Chordata > Actinopteri > Siluriformes > Siluridae > Silurus > Silurus meridionalis. Next base: position 3,676,458 of record NC_060897.1, read on the forward strand.
TTGGAAAAGAACCGAAAATGACTGCCAACCTCCGCTGTGATTGGCTATTGGCAATGTGTGAAGGAGGGAGCCATGTTGGGTCGTCCAAGTCAGACAGAATTTGGTTGCGGCAAAACAATTTAAGCAATATTCCTTTTTTTTTTTTTTTTTTTTATCAAGACTTGGAAATACTTAATGGACTAAGTATCACAGATGAACACAGTGTTTCATATTCATAACAGGATCTACACTCTTAGGCAATGCTAATATAAACTAATTAAACAAATGAGTTATGTTCATTTTTGTAATCAGTTTTTTTTTTTTTTTACATTGATGTTCTTAATTATTATGTAATCTGTAATACAATAATAAAATGTTGCTGTTACTTTTAGAAGTTTAGAAAAAACATGAAATACTTTTTTTGGCTTAAAAACTTTCTTTCGGCTTCTCCCATTAGGGATGCCCAAGCTGGATGCCCGTCCTAACGCAACCCTCCCCTTCTATTCGGGCTTGGGACCGGCACTAAGAGTGCACTGGTTTGTGCAACCCTAATGGCTGGGGTTGGTTCCCTGACCGGGGATCGAACCCGGGCCGCAGCGGTGAGAGCGCTGCATCCTAACCACTAGACCACCAGGGAAAATACCTTTTTTGGCTTATTGGTATAAAAAGGGTTCACTGGTAAAATCTGATGAGGTATTTGACAATATTTATGCAGAAACCTCTACAGAAACTTTCAAGCACTACTGTAAAACAACAAAAAAAAGATTTTAAACATTTAATCAGAACAGAGAAATATTCCCTATTAGAAAGCATGGTTTTGTATCATCTTTCTCAAATGAGGCTACTACTACAACTGCAACATCAGCGCCTCAGTTGAAATGCTGCCATTTTGGTTAGCAGTAGGACTTTAACATATTACTTCTTGCTGTTTTCTCTCCCACACCATAATGTGACAGCCAAAAAAAAAGATCCTACTATTTTGAAAAAACCAAGAGCCCATAGATATTATAAGTTTTTTAGGGGGACACTTGGAAACACTTTGGATTAAGGGTAATTGAAGCATTACAGAGATGAAGGCGCCCACTATAGTCAATGGCCGATTCTAAACGCCTGTCTGCTCTCTGATGATCATGTGGGCAAAGCGAAGAGGTGCATTGACTGTCGCCGGAAGTGGTGAGATGTGAAAGAGCGAGAGAGGATGTGTGTCTCTTCCTGGCAGAAGTGTTGCCTTCACAGCAGACTGACAGCTGAAAGCCTGTCCATCGCGTTTGAACGCGGGACCCTCGAAGGACTTAACCTACATTTCCTGCTATTTCAGGATAACCATTTAGAAGCTCATCTGCTAAAGCAACACAAAAGTGACTCCTCAACATAACCACAGGGTACCGACACATACCAAAACACGTAGAGACCGATTAAAAAAAAAAAAAAAAGATTTAGAAACATGTAACCACGGAACGCATAGGCACAGAGCTCAGCAGGGATCAAGCGTAAGGCTTTGGGAGGGACAAATGTGTTAATACTGCCTGCATCCACTCTCTTTTCATCCTTTCATCCATCTCACAGATGTTTTTTTTTTTTGCTCTCGCTCCGTCATCGTCTCCCTCTTCTGAAAAGTTCGGCTTGCAAGTGCGGCTAGGATTACCCAAGGCGCTGTGGTTGAAGAGTCACAGTCTGTCAGACAGCACAGTGAGATGCACAGTAATCTGCATCTCTAACTTTTATGAAAGTGAAAGAGCTCACACATACGCACCACAGGAAGACTGAGACTCTAAAACCTTTGTAAAAAAGTTTTAGCCTGCTTTCCTTGTGACTAGTAGCAGGCATGAATGACGGCTGCTTATCTTGGGACCAAGGACAGAGGGATGTGGGCGAAAACAGGAGAAGAAAAAAAAATCACTTTGATCGCTTAAACACATGGCCAGGCAGGGAAAACTTCCAGATCTTGCTGGTTTTTGACTGCGTGTTCAATCAATCATAAATAGTAAATCCTTTCAAACCACTTTTCTTCACAATTCCGCTGTCCTGGTGAGGTGTTCCTGTTCCTGGCTGTCTTGGATATATTCTCAAATTTAGACATCAGTGATCTGATAGTTTTGATGTCTTCTCCAGGTTCTGTCTCAAACTCTGCTTTCTTTTTCTTTCCTAAACGGACCTATGCATGATTATTTCTTATGCTGGAAGGAGCAAGTCCTGCTCCTTAGACACTAAAGTTCAAATCCAAACTTTGTTTTCTTTTTGCTTCCTATTGTTATTTCATTTTTCATTGTTCAGTTACTATTGACCTCCCTCTTGAGACAGTCTCTCATCATCCACCATTCTGCCTCACCGGTTCCCTCCACTCACATAGACAAAAACAAAAAAAGGAAAACAGGATGTGTTGAATCCTTTGTTTATTTGAACACATGGCCAAGAGAGAGACAAGAGAAAGTGAAATGTCTTCTTGTGTACTTTCCAAATCTTGCTGGTTCTTTTTAAACACTTTATGGTTAGCCTTTCTCTTTCTGTTGTCCAGGTGTCCTTATTCTGCCTGGTTGTATTGTTTAAGGGTGTTATCAGGCACCCTTGGCATCAATCTTCAAACAGAAGTATGGATACCTAGGGCTGGAGTTGACACAGTGTTGGAGCAGCCTCTGAGCGTCACTGTAACTGGGGCGGATTTGCCCAAATTCCCCTATAGTTGCCTTCAAGCAATTCCTGACAAGGCACTTACTGCAGAACCCTTTCATCCCAGGATTAGATGACAGAACAAGGAACAGGACAAAACAGCCCTGACAGGTCCGTGAATAAAATGGTGTTTGGCCACTAGCTCATTCCTCGCAAAGCTTCTGGAACATTTTACATGCAAACTCTAAGCTTGTCTTAAAGCTTGCCAAGTCTTATTGACCATCATCACGATTACTCACGGAGACATCAATGGCTTCTGATTCTCAACATGAATTCCAGGTTCTGTCTCTGCCCTTGTGTTCTCTTTTCTTCTCTTTTTCTTCAGCCTCTGCCTGATTCCTTCAATATGGAGGCATCCTCCGAACACAAACTTTGTTTTCCCGTCTTCATTAGTTTTTTTTTTTTTTTCCAGCGTTCATCTTGTCATTTTCCATTGATCTCCTCTTAAGAAATTCTCTGATCCTCTATATCTTTCTGTCCCACCTGGGTCCCCCCACCCTACGGTCTTTACCACTTGTGGTTAGACCTTTTCCATGTACTGATAGCTGTAGTGTTTACACAAAATTGTTCACATGCAATCTTCTCAACTAAATAATCTTGTCTCTTATCCATGATGGGAAAAACAAAAACTACGCAAACTTCCATACTATTACAATTTTATCAGTAATATTTGCCCCTTTTGTTTTGCTTCTCTTCTTTTTTTTTGTAGGAACAGGGGTAAAATTGAGTGCAGAATGTTGATGTAGGGTGTGATTGCCATGCTCCCACTCATTATTTCATTCATTTTGCCTCCTTAAACCAAATGTAGACAATTTAGCAAAATATGCATATTTGGTTCATAAAGTTAATCCAATTTTGCATCTTTATATCACACTGGAGCTCTGAGATCCATACTGTTAACAAACTTTAACATTAACATTTTATAGGTTAGTTATGCTACACAGTCTGGTTACACATTTGTAGTCTAGTTGTGTTACACAGTTTTGTTGAACAGATTTGCAAGCTAGTTTTCATACAGTTTTATAACACAGATTTGTAAGCAATTATGCTACACAAGTATGTTACACAAATCTGTATGCTATTTATGTAACACAGACCTGTAGGCTAGTTGTGCTAAACAGTTTTATTACACAGATCTGTAAGCTAGTTATGTAACATAGTCTTGTAGGCTAGTTGTGCTACACAGTTTAGTAACACATATTTATAAGCTAGTTATGTAACTATTTTATAGGCTAGTTGTGCTACACAGTTATGTTAAACAAATGTGTAGGCTAGTTTTGTTACGCAGTCTCATAGACATTGTGCTACAAAGATTTCCTACACGTTTGTTCTACACAGTATGTAACTATGTATAATTTTAAGCTAGTAGACTAGTTGTGCTACACAGCATTGTTTGACAGATCTGTAGGTCAGTTTTGCAAACACAGTGTTGTAGACTGTGCTGCACAGTTTAATTAGGCAGATTTGTAAGCAAGTTGTGCAAATATTTGTAGGTAAATTATGTTACAGAGCTTTGTAAGCTAGCTGTGCTACAGAGTCTTGTTTTGTTAAACAGATTTGTAAGCTACTTGTGCACATTTTTGTTAGTAATTTGTTTATAGAGTAGTTGTGCTACATATTTGTTACATATTTGTAGGTTTGTGTCACAAAATTTTGAGGTTAGTTTAGTAAAGTTTTGTAAAAAAAACCTTTACTTTGTTTTCTTTCTCCAACTTCTCACTTTAGTTGATACAAAAACCCACATAGTGGTGTTTATACACAATTCAGAATTGCTGCTGAGATGGCTTTTTAAGGATGCAACAATCTTGCCTTATATGCGTGCCTGTATGTGCTCAAGAGAGTTGATTAGCTGAGACTTCCCAGTTCTTTGCACTGTTTGGGTCCTCACTTAGCGTGAGATCGTGGTTGCTACACCTCCCCAGCTTCACTGGAGTCAGAGAAACATGAGGCATAGCTGCTCTGTGACATGCGGACATAAACACTATTAATGAGCCACGGAGTGAATTAAGAGCTGGAGAATAAAGTTTGAAAACCCAAATAAAATTAAGAGTTATAAAATGAAATTGCAAAAAAAAACATGAATCCTTTTTACACATCAACCTTACTTCTCTATTCTGATTGGTCAGAAGGTGTTCATACATTTTCAATGCACTTTTCTTGTTCTACAGGATTAAATGTGGCCATAAACATCTACAAATATGACATCACATTGTTATTTTATAATAGGAATGAACACTTTGGATTGATCAACATAATTTAAGGTCTTTAGGGGCATCTAATTTCTCTAATGCCTCCTACAGTCTGTGATTTCAGCAGGGTTATAAGATCATTACAAATCACACTGTGGAACATGGATGTAAACTTGGGGATGTCGATTGAACAATGATGACACCTGTTAAATCTTAGGCTACAATGCAACTTAGTATAGAAGAATAGAACGTCATCAGCATGTGCTAGTGATAAACAAATAGATGAAACCCACTTTGGAAAGGCAAAGGAGTCCCAATGTGTGAAAAAAGCTTTAGGTAAGCATACAACATAAGCCTAGCCTAAACATAAGCCAAGCTTACATGTACTCTCAAATCAAATATTCAGGACAATTGTTGCAATTGCTCAGCAATGCCCTCACACGCGAGTTTTTGCTAGCTAATGTTCTAAAACATACAGTACTCATTGTTTTTACCTTTTAAAAGTTTAGCACTAGCAATACTGCACATCATTCCATCATGTTGCATTTTTAAGGGCTAGTCAGCACATGTAAGTTATAGCAGCAAACACACTGTGTTTCATAAATCCTAATTTTCTTACACTGGCAAAATTTTGCAGGCTTTCCCAGGACCATGGCAATGGAAGTTTTTAAAACATTCTCACAGTATGACATAGAAAAAGAAATCGCAATGTTGGTCATCTTTCGAATGGGACAGCCCAAAAACTGTACAATGTATAACCGGTATATAAAATCTGCCACGTTTCTTCTATATCACCGGTCCCCAACCTTTGTTGCACTATGGACCGGTTGAATATCAGACAATATTTTCACGGACCGGCCTTTAAGGTGTGACCGGCATAAAAACTGATATTTTCTAAATATAATAATAAACGTGAATCCACTGTGTTGTTTTTGTTCATTTTGCTCGCTTGGGGTTTGAATTTAGCAGTAATGTATTACGTGTTAGCGGCCGGAGCCCCTTTAAGAGGTAGTGGATGTAAGACATGTGACCGAGGCATCATGACATGCATCAAGAGTGAGTCATAGACAGATGTGACAGAGAGAATCCGGTCATTTTCTAAAAAAACATCGTTCAGAATCAGATAATAAATAAAATGGAAATAATGTAAGATATGTATTCTTTCTGTGCGGCCCGGTACCAACTGACCCACGGACCGGTGCCGGTCTGCAGCCTAGGGGTTGTAATGATTATTTTCAGAGAATAGCATGACTCACACACACACACACACACACACACACACACACACACACACACACACACACATATATATATATATATATATATATATATATATATATATATATATAGGTGCAAAAAAATATTGATTATGCAGTGGCTAATTGAAAGTGTAGTTTGTTACTAGGCATAATTCTGACAATGCAACACTACAGAATTGGCATTTGAATGATAGTATGCATTACGTATATTTGCATATTTATAATGTATGTATGTATAATTATCTTTAAAATGAGCAGCAAATGTTTGCAGTGTATCAGCGTGTTTCAAAGTACCTATAAAACCAGAAATTATTAATACACTCTATGGAAAAAGGTTTACCATAACATTGGTTGACCATAAAATTGGTGATTTTTTTAACATCCCAGTCCACAATTAGTCATCATTTCCTGAAAGAACCTCCACTCATCTGGGAAGGTGTTCCACTAGATTTTGGAGTGTGCCTGTGGAAATGTGTGATATAAGATATAAGGGATTTGGTGGCCTGGGGTGCAGTCAGTGTTCCAGTTCCTCATGTTCAATAGGATTTAGGTCAACAGAACTTTCACTCCAAACCATGTAAAGCATCTCTTCAAGGAGCCGGCTTTGATCATGTCATGCTGAAACAGGTTTGGGACTCCTAGTTGAAAGCTGAAGGGAAAATCTCATTCTCAAGCATCCAAAGACATATTATACAATGATGTGCCTTTAGTTTTGTGGTAACCGTATGCAGAAGAACCACATATGGCTGGAAAATTCAAGTGTCCCATATAGTGTATGAGTGTATACACTTTGTAATGGAACTATTAATTTTTTTAAGTTACTCCACTGCAATCTGTTTGGAGTTGAATTTGGTGCTGAAGCACGAAGCGCTGAAACAGACTTGTGTAGGTGCTGTCGTGATGTGGCCGGGGTGCAGAAATAGGCACAGGAATGAAAGACAGGGTCCAGTTGGCTGCGTTAATATTACAGAAGGTACACAGAGCGTTCGGCTCTGAAGCCCGTCCTTGTCCATAAGGGTCTGTACAACATGACTGAAATGCCACAAAGCTCTTAGTGAGACCTGAATTAAATATGTCACTCCACAGCAACTTCATGTGTTCATTCCTTCTCTTTCTATTTTCATTGTGTTCTTTTGATTCAAGAAAAATACGTGTCTTTATTTATTTTTTTACCTGATAATACTAAAAAAAAACATCCTTAATATTTTTTTTGCTCAGACAAGAACAACACGTAGTTGAGGTTACTGCTGCTGCATTATTGCACAGCCTGAGCAACTCGTCAGCTCATCAATTTATGGGAAATCTACCCGACCGATGAATGATTAAGGAGCGTGTTTGCTGCAGAATCAGAGCCATCATTTTTATTTTTTTGTGTGTGTGTGTGTGTGTGTCTTTCAGCTTTTTGACAGCGTTTCAGTTATTTAATGCTGTCAACCAAGACTTGCTGTGTCATCAAGCCCCACCCCAGGACACACACACACACACACACACACACACACACACACACACACACACACACAGATTAAGCTGTAGATCAGCCTATAAAGTACTCTCAAAGTAGACTAGTGATTGACGCCTAATTTCTCTTCAGCACATTGGAATGTGTGTAAACTCAGCAGATACCATCGTCTTTGTTTGACAGCCGGTCTAAGGTAGAACACCAAACTGCCTACTGGGAGTCGGATCTTTAGATAATGCAGAGAGAACGAAGGACAGAGAGAAGAGAAGAGAGATAGAGAGAGAAAAAGAAAAAAGAAAGAGAGGGAAGGGGGCAGATCTCTTATTAATGCAACATGTTAATATTCCAGTCTTGAGAGACGACGCCCATTTCTATCCTCCTGCAGAATGAGAAGTAATGTCTCCTCATCACCAGCTTCTCTGGCTGGGATGGCCCTCTCAGTGTATGTGGATTAAAGGGTTTATTCAGGTCATCATCATTATGTGTCCCTGTTGGTGGATTGGAAAGAAAGTTTTAAAAAATTGAAATGGCAGCAAATGATGCGCCTCACGCACACACACACACTCGAACACACTCAGTCATTCACGGTATGCTACGTACCTCAGGAATGGAAATCACAGCCCATCATTATCCAAGCCTTTTTTGACATATACATTACATTTACTGCTTTTTGGAATTTAAAAAAGTGAGCAGAGATCATAAGTAGAAAACCTGATCGAAGCAAAATTTTTCTGCAGTGACAAAATAATACATATAATCAGTATAGATATTTTCAATGGAAAGTTCCAATACTTTTGTGCAGTTCAGTGTTTCATTCTTCGACCCACCAGACCTTTATTAGGATGGAGTTTTCTATAGTTACACACACACACACACACACACACACACACACACACACACACACACACACACACACACACACACACAGTGAAATAACTCTTACTCCACACTTTCACTCTCAGCAGAACCGTGGGGTTACACTTGTGCGCTACAGCTTCCTATTCAACTTTTTTTTGTTTTTACCTCAGAAGTAGTGAGTAGTTTGGGTAAAAAGTAAAACACTACCCAATCAGGTGTAGTGGAATAAAAATCTTCCCAAAAGTGAAAGGAAAAATACTTGAATAAAGTAAACATGCTTAAAAAAATTTATTGCCAAAAAGTAGAAAAATCCTTCCTTACTGTGGACCAGTGATAAAAAGTAGGCAGTCAAAAAGAAGAAAGGATGATGAGAATAAATTGAAAGGTGAAAAAAAGAAACAAATAGCAGAGAAAAATAACGTAATAAATGTCAGTTGATAATGATGTTAGACAAGCCTCTTAATCTAATTACTTGCTGCTGTGTTGTGTGTTTGTGGCCCGGTCCTTGCTGTGCTGTGAGCGTGGTGTGTTTGTAGCACTGCTCTAGTGTGTATCCTGTAAGTCTGATCACGCCATTGGGGTGTGTGTGTGTGTGGTTCAGGACCTCTGATCCCCCAGTATCCAGCTGCAGCCGCTGTAACCCAGATCATCGCTCCATCCTATTAAAGTGGCAGTGTGACGGATTAGTGCCAGGGAGCAGGATAATGGGCATCGTGGCAGGGCTAAATCCGCTTTCCTGAACAGCGGCTCGGAGACGCATGAAGGCCAAATTCCCCATTTAAAACCGCAAGAGAAAAGGACCTATTATAGTGACTATCCCACTGTATCCACCTCTTTCTCTTTTTCACTTTCTCCCTCTCTGTCTCTCTCTTTTTCTTAATCTCACTCACTCAATCTTTCTTTCTGTTCTAGATTTAGAGTTTACTTTCAGCTCCTCGGATCTGACTTTTTTCAAAAAATTTTGAAGGTACAGGTGAAACCCTTGCTAATGCCTCATGACTCATTATGGGATTGTTATATATATATATATATATATATATATATATATATATATATATATATATAACTGAAGCTGTAAGAGGGCCAAGCATTCAGACTTGGTGAGTTGTGCATTAACAGAAATGCTAAAATTGTTTGTATATTTAAGCACAGAAAGCATAGCCATAAGATGTTCTACTTGATGTTGGTATCATCAAGTATACGAGAGTATACGAGTATACGAGGTGGTATCAAAAAGTTTCGAGACATTAAAGTACTTTATTTATCTACATTTACACACTATTACCTTGAAAATAGTTTTCTTTGCACAGCAATACAGCGCTCCCAGTGTTTCTATATAAATGTGTCCTGGAAGTCTTCTTTTTCTGGATCTCTGCACCGGTGTCAGAATGGTGACCTTCACCTTCAGGAAGAGGGCGGAGTCCGCAGGAGCCAAATCTGGCGAGTCGGGTGAGTGCGGAAGTGAGATCATGTGGATTGTTCTCAGATGATCATCACACAAAAGTTGACGGATGGTTCCGACATTTTCGGGGGTTGAGCCCGTTGAAGGTCTTCCTGATCTTTCGTCGTCTTCCAGTGATGTTCTTCCGCCTCAAACGATTCATTGCAGCATTGCTGTATGTAAAACGCATGTCATGTAAAATGTATCTGTTGAAGATTTGCTCAGTTTTACTCAGAATTTCACGTTTGCTCTTTGTTCTAACTTGCTGTCCATGATGGAATCACAGGCGTGGTAACATCATTAGTCTCTGGGGTGCATGCAGCATAGTTCGGTAGGTTTGAGGTTGGAGCTCTGTAGAAGGAGATCTTTTACTCCAATCTATGTAAAGCATATCTTCATGACTTTGTGTACAGGGGCCCTGTGATGCTGGAACAGGTTTGTCTCCTAGTTCAGATGAAGGGAAATGCCTCATTATAGGATTATTAAAAAACAATCACTCATGATTTATACTGTAAGCTTTGATCACAGAAACTGGTTGAATTTTCTGACTGTAAGAGAAAAGGTTTATATTAGCATTTGGGAAGCAGTGGGTCTGGGGGGCATGAAGCAAATCTGGGGAAAACTGGGCAAAATTAGGAGGAGGAGTAGCAATAAAGGCAGCCTTTGACCAGTAGGTGGTCAATATATTTGTGCAGCAATATGGTCCTGAAGATGCTGACTAAGTTTTGTGTCAGGGTGCAATGCTGAGATACCGCCTCACTTCCTGTTTAGCAGTATATAGTAAAGTATTTAGAGTATTGACAGCGCTTTTGATCTTTTGTGAGAATTACTGTGATGACTATGGGGGAGGTGGTAGCTAAGCTAAGACTCTGGGTTACTGATCAGAAGGTCAGGGTTTGAAGCCCTGGTATCACCAAGCTGACACTCTTGGTCCCTCCAGGGGAGTCCTAGGGTGTGTTAGACCCAGCGAATACATAAATGGCTTTTAAATTTTGTACAGTTCAAAACTTGTGACCAATAACATGCTTCCAAATTAGGTCTAAATGTGATCTGAAGGTGGCACTGAAATGTTGGCAGCACTTTTTAGCCTAATTTTGGTTAACATGCCTTTTTAAACTAATGTGCTAAATTTCACTTGCTGATAAAACGTCGTACCAGATTTTCTCACAATAAAACATTATTTTTGAAGTTGAAAGTTTTTATGACATTAAAATAGTGGTTATAGTGTAAATGAGTTTGGCCATTAAATTATAAGTTTTTTTTTTTTTAAATGTTAAATATTATTTAATAAGCTAACTAATCATTTGTAAAAAAGGAAAGATCTTTAACTTTGCATTAAAATCATAGTTTTTGAGTTTCAGGATGTTGTTTCCCACATTAGGCTCAGTCCTACAGTACATCTGACATGTAGTGCTGAAGCTTCGAAAACATTGTTACTGTAAAAATCAATATTCTGTGCTTCTTATTAGTATGTCTTAGATTGGCTGCGGTTATTAATGTCACGTGTGAAAAATGAAAAGCTGATGGCTTAGTGACCGTAAAGGCAACGCCGCAGCAGACTCAGCAACCTTTACATCACTACCGATAATTACTACAAATGTAGAACTGAATCAGTTAGGAAGTGTTAGGAAAATCTGACTTTGGGTCATGCACACTGATCCTCCTGCATTAACATACTTTTCTCCACTAATTAGGTAATTCATGATGGGCGTGACAGAGACGATTAACTGTACAGTGCCATATTCAAGAACAGTAAAGATATTTCAAGTCGTACTAGTTTGACTGTAGTAGAACAAGAAGACAGAGAGAGAGACTGAACTACAAGCATAATTAAGAGTGCAGTGGTGTGATGTAACCCATTAAGCTGTTACCACCTTAATGTTGATATACATACAATATCTCATAAAAGTGAGTGCACCCCTCACATTTCAGCAACCATTGTAATATTTACATCATAGTAGTTACAATACTATAGAAATGAAATTTGGAAATACTTAAGTCATTGTGCAGCTGTTTGTATAGCAGTACAGATACACTGTCCTCTGAAAATAACTCAACATACAGCCATTATTGTCTAAATAACTAGCAACAAAAGTAAGTACACCCTAAGTGATAACAGCTGTACGTTGTGTAACCAGGCAAAGCCACATATCCTATTGATCATGTTCATGTTTTTATCTGCTTGTCAGGACCATACAAATATGTGTATCTTGTATTAGAGCAGTTAAAATTTGTTTATTGTCACATACTGACCACTGGATGTTCAACATGGTACCTCATGGTAAAGACTCTCTGAGGATTTGAGAATTAAAATTGTTGCTCTACACAAAGATGGCCGAGGATATAATATGATCGGTACCACCCTAAAACTGAGTTGCAGTACAGTGGTCAGGGTCATACAGAGCTTTTTCAAGACGGCTTCCATTCAGAAGACCTCGCAAGGGTCCATCAAAGAAGTCGAGTCCACACTAACCAGGCATAACATTATGACCACCTGCCTAATATTGTGTTGGTCCCCTTTTGCTGCCAAAACAGTCGTGACCCGTCGAGCATTATCAGCATTAACTTTTTAAGCAAATTGAGCTACAAAAACTCGTCTGTTTGATTGGACCACACCCACCAGCCTTATATATATATATATATATATATATATATATATATATATATATATATATATATATATATATATATATAAATATATACACAGTGAGGAAAATAAGTATTTGAACACCCTGCTATTTTGCAAGTTCTCCCACTTAGAAATCATGGAGGAGTCTAAAATTGTGCATGTCCACTGTGAGAGACATAATCTAAAAAAAAAATCCAGAAATCACAATGTATGATTTTTAACTATTTATTTGTATGATACAGCTGCAAATAAGTATTTGAACACCTGAGAAAGTCAATGTTAATATTTGGTACAGTAGCCTTTGTTTGCAATTACAGAGGTCAAACATTTCCTGTAGTTTTCACCAGGTTTGGACACACTGCAGGAGGGATTTTGGCCCACTCCTCCACACAGATCTTCTCTAGATCAGTCAGGTTTCTGGCCTGTCGCTGAGAAACACAGAGTTTGAGCTCCTCAAAGATTCTCTATTGGGTTTAGGTCTGGAGACTGGCTAGGCCACGCCAGAACCTTGATATGCTTCTTACAGAGCCACTCCTTGGTTATCCTGGCTGTGTGCTTGGTCATTGTCATGTTGGAAGACCCAGCCTCGACCCATCTTCAATGCTCTAACTGAGGGAAGGAGGTTGTTCCCAAAATCTGCAATACATGGCCCCGGTCATCCTCTCCTTAATACAGTGCAGTCGCCCTGTCCCATGTGCAGAAAAACACCCCAAAGCATGATGCTACCACCCCATGCTTCACAGTAGGGATGGTGTTCTTGGGATGGTACTCATCATTCTTCTTCCTCCAAACACGTTTAGTGGAATTATGACCCAAAAGTTCTATTTTGGTCTCATCTGACCACATGACTTTCTCCCATGACTCCTCTGGATCATCCAAATGGTCATTGGCAAACTTAAGACGTGCCTGGACATGTGCTGGTTTAAGCAGGGGAACCTTCCGTGCCATGCATGATTTCAAACCATGGCGTCTTAGTGTATTACCAACAGTAACCTTGAAGCGGTGGTCCCAGCTCTTTTCAGGTCATTGACCAGCTCCTCCCGTGTAGTTCTGGGCTGATTTCTCACCTTCCTTAGGATCATTGAGACCCCACGGTGAGATCTTGCATGGAGCCCCAGTCCGAGGAGATTGACAGTCATGTTTAGCTTCTTCCATTTTCTAATGATTGCTCCAACAGTGGACCTTTTTCACCAAGCTGCTTGGCAATTTCCCGTAGCCCTTTCCAGCCTTGTGGAGGTGTACAATTTTGTCTCTAGTGTCTTTGGACAGCTCTTTGGTCTTGGCCATGTTAGTAGTTGGATTCTTACTGATTGTATGGGGTGGACAGGTGTCTTTATGCAGCTAACGACCTCAAACATTTAGGATAATAAATGTAGTGGACGTGGACATTTTAAAGGCAGACTAACAGGTCTTTGAGGGTCAGAATTCTAGCTCATAGACAGGTGTTCAAATACTTATTTGCAGCTGTATCATACAAATAAATAGTTTAAAAATCATACATTGTGATTTCTGGATTTTTTTTTTTAGATTATGTCATGCACCTACGATGACAATTTCAGACCCCTCCATGATTTCTAAGTGGGAGAACTTGCAAAATAGCAGGGTGTTTAAATACTTATTTTCCTCACTGTATATATATATATATATATATATATATAAATGTCACAATAGCTAAACCTAATACTGTTTATTACAATTAATTGCAGTGTATAATACAGAAAATTGTAGGCAAAATATTCAAACTAAATTTGCTCACTTTCCACAAACAAGTGCACACAGCGAATTTATAAAACTATTTCTATTCTGGGATACACTTCAAAATTGCAGAAAAAGAAAGCTGAACTATGGAAACAATAATGCCCATACATCAGAAATACATGTGCACCATGATAAGTTTGTTTTTCCTGCAAGAAAAAAAGAATGTTTGAACTTTTTGTGGTAGTTTTCTCTGAACTTGAATGAATTTTGAGGCCTTACTGGGAAGGCATTTTTTTTCTGAGAACTGCTAAATCATGCTTGAAACAAACTTACATCCAAAGGCACAAAAAAAGAACTGACTATGTTGTTAAATAGCCCCTTAATATCTCCTCTGTCACAAATAATTCAGATTTGCCAACACTGGATATTTAGCGCAATCATTTAATCAGCAAAATAAATGATTCCTTTAAATCACAGTCAAGCCCCAGTGCTTCATCAGGATTTAAAAAACTGAGTTTTTGTATTACCTATGGAATAATTAATCAGTTAAAGCGTGTGAAATGCATAGCGTCTACAAGGGACTAAAAAAAGGACAAACCTCTTAGATATGAACAAAGACACACCTGGGACATCGTTCAGGAGATAAACCACTTAATGAGGAGTGAGTTTAGTAAATTGGTGGGAGTAGATTGAATCGGTGACTCTGGAGATCCCACTTGACCTTTAGAGAAAGCACGGGGAGCCGCTTAACACCCAGCTGATAGAACACACGATGAGCACCTCGTACTGCTATGGATTACTAATAAGCAGCTTCGCTCTTGATAAAGAGCCGCTGTACCCGAGTGGAAAGAAGCCATTTAATGTCACTTTGAGGAATTAGAAGCAAGTGGTTTGGTGGCAATCGAGGGCATTGCCACAGCGGACTCCACAAGCTCATGTCACTGCTGATAATTGGTTCAAACACAGAGCAGTAGCAATTAGCAAAGATGTCGAAATCTGACTCGGGACACCACGTCTGAGAGCTCATGACTTCCACTAGGAGTTATTTTCATGGTTCAGTGGTGTGCTAGACGTTTCAGTTGAACAACACTATTGATTGGTTTATTGGCTGGTATTTATATGTTATAATCAATGCAGAATTTCCAACAAAAACAGGGGTCACACTTTCTATTTGCAGAAACAACTCTGGCTGTTGCAGGATGAATTAGATTTAAATACTCAGATCAGTCAAATAAGATCTGAGTCAGGAAGGAACTGTTTTAATACTATTTTACTTCGTCTATCGAGCCGAAAATTTGGATTTATTAGTGTCAGAGGCAAAGAGATGCAAGCCTTATGAATAGCCATCAATTTACCATGTGTCATTCCAAGCCTATCCAAAAGTATGCAGAATCTGAAATATTAACATCCCATGGATTGATATTAAGTTGTTCTTATTTTTACTGCTTTAACATCCTTTACTGTACTGGAAAGGCTTTCCACCATTTTTTTCCCATGATGGCTTTTGGGATTTGTGTTCATTCAGGCATTCATTGCATAGCAGCACATAGAGGCTGAAATCTGATTTGCCAAAAAAATCTAACATTCACATCCACGTACTGGAAGCAGTGTAGCCAAGAGAAACGCTATGACATGAAGAGAATAAACTGTTGGGAATAAATTAATACAATTTCATGGAACAAATATTAGAATTTAGGTTGTAAATGTAGGTCAGTGCTTCTGATAGTGTTTGGGTCAGCAGAGAAGGCTTTGCTGGCCCTGACCGCCCACCACTGCTGTACTCTATATGTATTTGTACTGTGTCTCTGATTCATATTTGCACATTTTTCTTTGCTGCTGTAACATGGGAATTTCCTGATTGTGGGACAAATAAAAGGTATATCTTCTTATTTATCTCATTCATACAACTGAGCATCTATTGGGTTAAGGGCCTTGCTCGGGAGGCCAGGAGTGTCAGCCTGGTGTGGCTGGGATTTAAACTCATGACCTATGGATCAAGGCCTTAAACACTAAGCCACCACATCCCAACAACATCCTATACAATTGTGTACTCGCAAATTTGCTGCAACAGCTGGAAACCATGACTGTGGAGGTCCTTCATATAGTGTCCTTCTTTGCCCAGCATGTGTAATGATATCCACATTGGTGACACTTTGAAGAAAAGACAATGCATCAAACACATTGATCCAAAATCACTAGTGTTTAATTGAATTAATATCTGCTGACTGTGAAACAATGTAAAAATTTAATAAATTACACCACAGTTATATATATATATATATATATATATATATATATATATATATATATATATATATATATATATATATATATATATATATATATATATATATATATATATATATATATATATATTAAGTTATAGTTTTTAAATGCTTAACTGGACCACCAGTGCTCTTTTTGCTTGGATTTATCATATGTTAGGGATGTGCATCTCCATAACTGAGTCCGATACGATTTGCAGCTCGATGAATAGCCAATGATATGATACATTGAATATGTATATACATATGAAGCAGTAACTGATGCGATGCGATTCGATTCCCCTATTACGATGCAGTGCGATCCAATTTCGATTCGACTTAACACAATGTGATTCAATAGAAAAAAAATATGATGCTATGCAATTCAATATGATAGAGATATTTCTTTGGTTCAAATTATAAATTTACAATAAGTGCCTTCTGACTACTAACGCATGGCCCTGTCATAAACAGGCCTAAGTAGTGCAAAGTAAAATAAATAAGATAAAATAAAACCAGACGTTGTTTTGTCTGAGGGAAGATGCAGCTCTACCTCTGCCATGTTCATCTGATTCTATGTGACTCTCAGGACACGACTCGGTCTCCGTGGAGTTATGATACGTTATATTCAAGTAGCAGCAGCGTTGCCGAGGGAAAGTGCTCGAGAAACGCTATTTTTGCGAAGAGACATCAGTCTAGATAGTAAGTATTTTTCACGTTCTAAATAATAAAAGTGTAGCACATCTACTAATAATTATATATAAATCTATTGTTTTTCACCGATGCCAATCTGTTAAAAACAATGCACCATGATACAAATGCCAACTTGTTTCTGAGGCACACTTTTTCAACTCGAACCATCACATCGTTAACTTGTTATGCCATTGCGAATTTGTGAATCTTAACATCCCTATCATATATACAAGCATGCGCTGTACACAGCCAAAGGCCATCTTTCTTTAGAGAAAGTTTCGTTTTGATATTATGAAAGGCTGAAAGATAAACCATCGTCTCCATTGTTGAGAAAGTGAAAGAGGCAGCGAGACGAACTATCGCTTTACATTTGACAACCGGGAGAGAAAGAGAGACATTTTTCAGGCAACTGACATTTAGGCCTATCTGATGTGCTGAATTTCTTATCTGCTCTCACCACTCCTGCACCTCCTCCCTCATGCCCTCTGCTCCTACTCTTCCTCGTCATGTCACCTGCTCCCTCCCATCTCCCTCCCATTTCCATGATTGCATGCACACACACACACACACACACACACACACACACACACACACACACACACACAGAGCATTGATCGCTGGGGTTGGAGACTGTCGAGGCGGATGGCAAGTGCTCAAGAAGAGGTTTGTACAATTGATCTTGAGGGACAAAAGCGGGACATGTCTTTTTCTCCCCTCTCTCTTTCTTCCTCTCACTCGCTCTTTCTCCCTCTGTGATATGGCATTTTGGAGAACTAGAGGCACAAAATGGAAATGAGATGGAGGAGTCAGGTTCAGTCTTCTCCCTTGAGTCTTGGTGTAGAACAACTCGACTTAGGAATCAAAGACAGAAGAATAAAATCTCTTTCATTCCAGGAACAAAAGATCTCTCTCTCTCTCTCTCTCTCTCTCTCTCTCTCTCTCTCTCTCTCTCTCTCTCTCTCTCTCAATCTTTGTGTGTGTTCTTTTATAAACATGTTTCTGCATGATCGCTTGTAAAACAATCCTTTCACACAATCAAATTCCATGACAATTAAAGCTTACAGAAAAGATATTTTTAATTGTAATTTCTTTGTTTTTTTTTTAATTCATTTTTATCAAGCGCTAGTCAAGAAGCACATCGTAAAGTCAGGAAGCCAATCTGAGATGGAGCTGAGGTGTGAATACATGCTGGAGCCCCCCCCCACAACCACACACACTCACACACACAACCTTAAATGTATCTATAGCAGGGGTCTTCAATGTTTATCAGGTCAAGGACCCCTTAGGTGATTGAGACATGGGGCAGGGACCCCCTGATACAAACATAGCCACTGATATTGATTAGAAATCAATCATATTACGCTAGTTATATTATGTTAAGACAATTAGAACTATGTTGTTGTACATGCATCATTGTCTGTATTATTTTCATATATTTTCCAAAAAGATTTATGCATCATGGACAATTATACATTTACATGAACATCAGCTTTAAGATTAATAAAACTTTAATATAACAATTATAATATTTTTTTAAATTACATATTTCATCTTTGATGTTTTTACCCATGTAAATTTTTTTTTTTACTAAAAAATTATTTGTGATTTAACATTAATTAGCGGACCCTCTGCAGTACCCCTAGGGTTTGCGGACCACTGGTTGAAGACACATGATCTATAGTATAAATGCATAAAAAGTTTGATTGGTGATTTCACACTGCATGTCCTGAAATGTTTGAAACATTTTATGGACAAAAATATTTGGTCACCTGATTTTTCCAGCCATATGTAATTCTTCTCCAAACTATTAACACAAAGTCGGAGGCACACAATTGTATAGGACGTCTCTGGAAAGTTTGGGAGGCGCACCTCAGGCCTCCCATTCTGCATGTGACTTAACTAAAGCCCTTGTGGCTGAACGAGCACAAATCTCCAAGCACGAGCACACTATGAAATGTATCTTCCAAGAAGAGTGGAAGTTATTCTAACAGCAAATGATTAAATGTGGAACGGGATATTTAAAAAGTTGTTTTTCAATAATGTGTTAAAATATTGAATGAGATGGGAAGGTGGTAGCTCAGTGGTTAAAGGCAGTGGTTTCTGGATTGGAAGGTTACAAGTTCAAATCCCTGCATCACCAAGCTACCACTTTTGGTCCCTTGAGTAAGGCCATTAACCCTCATCTGCTCAGTTATAATTCTTATACGATAAGTGTGTCTTCCAAATGCTGTTAATGTAAGTGTTTGAATTTTTTTTTACTTTTTAAATCTTTTATCCATATACTGTATATAAACCCATAATAACAAAATTGTCTCTGATCTTTAAAACTCATTTTGCGCTCTTGAAAACAATCTGTTTTACCCTGATCTGGCGTGTCAATCAGAATAATCCATACCAACATCTTTAGCTGGCCGGAAAAAAAATCAAGGAGCAGCCGGAAGCGAAGGATTATAGGACGTCGGAAAACTGCGAAGGCCACGCGTCTTCTGTCAGGGTAAACAAACGAAAAGAAAAAAAGGTGAGAATGGAAAAGAAGGAGCTAAACAGGAAGGTGACTGCAAATGAGGCTTGTTTCAATAAAGCAATCGATGGTGTGCAGAAAAGATGTTGTGTGCGTCAATGATAAACGTCCCTCTGCAAACAGCGGGGGATTAGGGAGGCGGGGCCAGGGTGAGGGGGACAAACGGAAATTATATGAAGGAATTAAGTAAAAGTGTGTGTCAGAAAGAAGAAAATAGAAAGAGATGAGCAACAGACTTAAGGGATTTGTATCAGGACAGAAAGACAGGAAGTATCAGGATAATGTGAAATTAGGAGAAGGTCTAATAGAAAGAGAGAGAGATAGAATTGGAGATATGGGGAAAGGAGTTCAGGGTCAGAACTGCAGGAAATCCACATCACTCCATGAGTATTTTTTACCTCTTGGCCTGGGCGTTATGTCACTGAGCAGCATGGAGAAATGCGATTGTAATTAAAAGTGTAGAAAGAGAGGAAGAGTCAGACAGACAGACAAACAGATACAGAGCTCAGTGGCTCATAAAGAAAAGGATTCAGACATCAGTGTATCAAAGAAAATTAGCCACGTTTTCACGTTCGCTTCACTTTGCAGTCTTTTAAATCTCACACACACACACACACACACACTTTCTCTCTCTTTTTCTCTCATGGCTTTCATCTCTCTCTCCATTTCATCCTCTCCGCTGTTCACTGAAACAGAAAACACTCTGTAAGGGAAATTACACACAGGTGTTTGATCCTTACCCCTCAATTCCTCCAACTCCACCCTTCAGTCCCAAAAGGTGCTCGACCTCAGCCCCATACAACCCCCCCCTTCCCCCGACACTTCCTGTCTGCGATAAAACCGACTTCATTTCCAGTAATAGAAGAAATTTATAAGAACATACACATTGTCATTGCATTGTTGTAGTACGAGGGGAGTTCAAGTCAAACCCGGGACTTTTAATGTTTCAGGTATAAGTGAGTAGTGTGTCCTATTACTGATAGGCAGTGCACATGTCGCGTGTCGGTCCAGAGACCGTTAATCAAGATGGCAGACAGGAGTTTTAGTGCGTGCAGCTTGTGGTGATGAAGTTTCTTGTGAACAAAGGCGTAAAACCCGGGGATATCCACAGGAGCACAGTACGGTGATGAGACGCTCAGTAAGACATTTAAATGGTGTAAACAATAAAAAAATGGTCGTATGTCTGTCAGTGACGATTTCATGGAGGTCATGGTAATTCCCTGACTACGATGTTGACGATCACATACTGTGCACAAAGTCTGTAAATATCCACCGGTTCGGTGTCTTCGCTCATAAGAAACTTCATCACCACATACTGTTCCATACACACACTAACACTCTTGTCTGCCATCTTGATTAACTGTCTCTGTGTGTGCTGCGTATCAGTAATAGGACACACCAGCATCCATTTTTATACCTGTAACATTAAAACTTCAGGTTTCTCATATTTTGTGTGGTATTTATTTTTCTCATATCTGTGGTAGAATTTTGTGTGCACTTGTCAACTGTTAAGTCGGTTGTAGTCCTTCCTATTGCTCTTAGGTTTTCATTGCTGTTCTGACACCACATTTTCCCTTAGGGATCAAAAAATTCTAGCTGTCGAGGATCGTTTTTTTTATTTCAGGAAATCCATTAAATCTTGAATTACAGCATATCATTTTAGACCTGTCACAATACCAGGCATTGGCCAAGCGACATAACGTATGAGATGGGAAAAAGAAAAAAAAAAATGCAGATTTGCACAATTGTTGCTGCATCAGCTAGCCTTAGGCACATCCTAGCTCTGGTCTATTCTGTATTAGTGTAGTATAAGTCCTCAGTTACACGAAGTGCCTATAAATATAACTGTCTGGAAATTTCGTGCAATTCTGAGATCAGGCTTCAGTGCTAGAACGTAGAGGTTTAAAAAGCTCTCGGCATAATGATACAAGTGTGGGGAAAAGAGAGCAGGGGGACAAGCTCGCTTCAGGTCAGGTCAGCGGGAAGAGATCCCACTTTAATCGCGTATCACCGCCTGACCCCTCGAGCTGTCGCGTAGCTGTTTTTGTTCGCAAAACGCCACAGGACTGTCGCATCGCACTCGCACACCGCTGTCACCTTTTCCAAAGCCGGGGATTTGCAGGCTGCTTTCTGTAATGACGAGTGAAACAGGAGGGCAGAAAGAGTGGAGGCGGAAGAACGGTGCTCTGCCGAGGCAGATGATAGCGAGACAGATGGCCCATAATACCTGACGAGGTAGACACTTTCTGCCTGACAATCTGCTGGCTGGTGAATGATGAGAGAGAAGAGAAGAGGAGAGAAAAGAAGTTCGAAAATAGATCTCGACTTACACACATGCACTCACTTACACACACACTTAACATCAGTGTGATCAGCGCAAAAATATTCTTGTGCATGTCGATCGGTTGGTCTCATGTTAATAAATAAATCTTGAAGAGTTTGGATGACTGTCACGGTTTGTTCTGATTTGTTTGCTGCCCAGAAGCAGCACTGACTGACTGGTGTATGTTGACACTCCGTCCCCTGTGGATGCATGTCCAACATATCAGCAGGAGTGACACACGGTGTGGTTGCGAAACATTCGGAAAATCATAGAGCTCTTAATGACCACCAGAATCCGAGCAGACACACTGTGGAGTCGTGTGCCGAATGAAGAAATGGAAACCTGTCATGGCTACACGAAATGACAGGACGTGACATGGACTTTTACAGGAAAGATGTACAAATGATGTGTTATTTATCCAAAAATTGTCCTTTTGCAGTAAATATGTTAAGCTCAGTGGTAAACGATGATTCTGAGTAAAAATGTGCTTTCTGAAAATCCCATTTCACATGTAGTTCCCATTTGAACCTCCAGTCTTCTGGAAAGATGTTCCACTAGATTTTTGTGTGTGCTTGTGGAGATTCAAGCTCATTCAACGACAAGGGTGTTAGACAAGTGTGGTATTTAGGTGATGTAGGTGAGGTGAGGAGGACTGGGGTGCAGTCAGCGTTTACATTAATCCTAAACGTGTTTAATTGGGTTGGGATACAGAGATCTATAGCAGGAGATCTTCCACTCAAACTCATGTATATGTATATATGTATAAGTATATCTTCATGGATCTGGCTTTTATGCACAGGGGCTCTGTCATGGTGGAACAGTTTTGGATTTCCTGGTTGCTATAAATATATATTAAACTATGATGTTTGTGGATGATATTGTTATTTGTGTTGAGAGTAGGGAGCAGGTTGAGAAGAGCCTGGAGAGGTGGAGGTACGTGCTGGAGAGAAGGGGAATGAAAGTCAGTAGGAGTAAGACAGAGTACATGTGTGTAAATGAGAGGGAGGGCAGTGGAGTGATGCGGTTGCAGGGAGAAGAGGTGGAGAAGGTGGAGGAGTTCAGGTACCTGGGGTCAACAGTGCAAAGTAATGGAGAGTGTGTTAGAGAAATGAAGAAAAGAGTGCAGGCAGGGTGGAGTGGTTGGAGAAGAGTGATAGCAGGAGTGATTTGTGATAGAAGAGTATCTGTGAGAGTGAAAGGGAAAGTTTATAGGACTGTGGTGAGACCTGAGATGTTGTATGGTTCAGAGACAGTGGTATTGAGTAAAAGACAGGAGGTGGAGCTGGAGGTAGCAGAGCTGAAGTTGTTGAGGTTTTCATTCGGAGTGATGAGGATGGACAGGATTAGAAACGAGTTTATTATAGGGACTTGGAATGTAGTACGTTTTGGGGACAAGGTGTGGGAGGTGCATGTTCCGGGCATGCGGCGCGCACTTCCGGTTCCGCGGCACACACTTTCGGGTTGGTATCCATCTTGCATTTTTATTCCCTTGCCTCCCAATATTTAAGGACACCTGAGACTTTAGCTCGCTGCCAGATTATCTCGCTGGCTTCCTATAGTCCCTGGGATTATTCTTGCCACCCTGCCTGCTCTGGATTTGTTTCCTGTTCCTGATCTTGTTCCTGACCCCTGTTCTGCTCTGCTCTGATTTTGACTTTGGACTGGTTTTTGGTTTGCGACTCTGCTCTGCCCTTCTTTGTTCTGTTTGCTCTTTGATTTTTTGGACTGTTTTGGTTTTTGGTTTTGGTTCTATCCCTGCATTGCCCTGTTCACCTGTGTAAAGACCCTGGACTGTTTTTTTGGACTTTGATAAGGCACAGGCAAAAACAAAGTCTGTATTTTCCTTACTCCATGTCGCATCCTGCATTTGGTTCCTCACTCACTCAGTCTCACCCGCAAGAGATTCCTGACAGAATAATCTGGCCGTGTACCGCGTCTCATGAGTTACTGACAGGTTTGGACATTGGTCAAGGCCAAGGAGGAGGTTTATGGATGTGGTGAGGGAAAACATGCAGGTAGTTGGTTAAAAAGAGGCAGATGTAGAGGACAGAGTAGTATGGAGACGGATGATCCGCTATGGTGACCCCTAATGGTAGCAGCCAGAAGAAGAAGAAGAAGAAGAACCTATTACCTGAATCAAGTGCAACTGATCCTGTCAAATAAATTTCTTTTTTTTTTCATTATAATAGACATGACTTTACATTTGCATTTGCGGCCTTTGGCAGACGCCCTTATCCAGAGCGACTTACAACTGAGCAGGGGAGGGTTTTAGGGCTTTGCTCAAGGGCCCAGCAGTGGCAGCTTGGTGGTGGTGGGATTTGAACCTGTGATCTTCTGATCCAAAGCCCAATGCCTTAACCACTGAGCTACCACCTCCCTTTTTTGTTTAAAAACAGCCCTTATAGTTTGGTAATATTTATAAATAAAAGTATTACATTAACATTGATTTCCGACATAAAACATGACCCAGGGGTTAAACAGATTTTCACTAACATCCTGTAAAATTGGAGATGTTCAGATAATGTGAAAAAAATAAAGAAGATAAAAACAAATGTTGATTTTCAAAGGACTCTTGTCCATATCGCCCTCGAAGCCATAAGGTGACCATTTCAGAAAAGCTTTTTCTTTTTTTTCTTTCCATCCCTCTGTCCTCTCCTTCCCTCTCCATGTTCCATTTCCCATTCTGCACTCACGCTGGATGCCTAAAGTTGTGTTCATAATTCATTTGTCTCCCATCTTTTGTTCCACTTGACCTATTTGGTTACACTGTGTGTGCATAAGACAAACTTTTTGTCCTTCCTCAAGCCTGTACAATAGACCCTTAATTTATATCTCTTCTAATTACAGCTTATAATCAGTAATCACAGCTGTAAGACAGACACGATGACAATTCAGGTGAATTGCCAATTGTCTGTAAGAAAATAAATGAAGCGAGCTTGTAAAGAATCAGACCTGGTTCCTGAATGGAAAAACTAGTTGACAAACAGATTAGACACAGCATGTGCTTTTTAAACAATACATTCTACATTTAGTCCCCATTTGCTGTTATACAGTAATAACCTCTGCTCTTCTGGGAAGATGTTCCACTAAATTTTTGTTCATTCAGCCACAATGGTGTTAGTAAAGTCAGGTAATGATGTAGGTGAGGTGAGAAGGCCTGGGGTCCAGTCAGCATTTACATTCACCCCAAAGGTGTTCAATAGGGTCAGAGCTCAATAGCAGGAGAATCCACTTTCACATGGGAACTGCCCTCCTGGAACAGGTTTTGGTTTTCCTAGCTCAAGTAAAGGGAAAATTTCATCCAAAGACTTCCTTTACAATTGTGTGCCTCCAACTAACAGTTTGCGGAAGAACCACATTCTGTGTGGCTGGAATGTGTGTCTGGTCCTGTTCATCATTAAACATAAAAAAACCACGATTCATTTTGAAACAAAAATAGAATGTTTAAATGTGATAATTTGCTGTATGAAATTAAATCTCGGTCTTGAAATATTTTAGTATTTAAAAGTTTGTCACCTAATCAACTGGTGTTCGCAAATGGTGTCTTTGCATAAGTGAGGACAGCCAATCAGATTGCAGCATTTACAGTAAGATTGCTAAAATTGTGGCTCGTTTATAGAAAAAATGTTAATGGATGCCAGGTGAGAGGATATGAAAGAATTTATAAGCTTGTCTCTAATAAACAAACCAGTGGCAAATGTGGTGACTTCCTGAGATGGTATAAGGAAGAAACCTTAGAGGAACAACACTCAAAAGCAAACCCATGCTCATCTGTGTGTCACCAAATGTCCATTCATTACAGTCCCATCACTGTTAAGGTGTGCAGTAATAGGTGCTTAAATGCGAACTGTGGTCCTGAGCACACTGTAGTAAACTGTTGATATAAATTACAGTCCAAATCCATTCTCAAAGTTCTTGAGTTGCTCAGTAACTTCATAGATCTTTATTCTGTTGATGTGGAACCATACCCAGGTGCACAGAGTAGTCTCCAATTGGAGCCTTTAGCTGAAGTCCTTAGTATGTAAGGTAACAGTGTATTTACACGTTATGTGTTTGTGATTGTATTTTTTTTTCTTTTCCCACCATAATTTACAATCTTTTATCTGTACAGACATAAAGGTTATTATAAGTGTAATGTAATATCCATTAGATCCACAGTACAGTTTTGTCCCTCTTTTCTTGAATTTTTCTCTCCCTCCAGTCAAATAAAATAAAAAAATGCCCTGTGGATTTCCTGTGCTTTCTTCTTAGGGATCCTCCTCCCTCTCGGTGTGCGCAGACACACAGATGATCCAATTAGGAGCAGACAGACAGGGCAGGACGCCGTGCCTGCCTGGTCCCGGCCCTCGATGAGCTTAATGAGGCATTACCCTCCACGGTGACAGCCCAGCCTTGCTCCATGACAGCGGACTCTGTGTGTATGTGTGTGTGTGGACACTAAGGTTAGGAGTGAGGCAAGCCTACATCAGCTTTCATAAGTATGTGTGTGTGGGAGAAGAAAGAATGCAAGGAAATAGTCAAACGGAAAGGAAATACACTTCAAAAATAAAGGTTACCTCTAGAGGTCATTATGGAACTTACAGGAACAACTCCAATTCCATTCAATTTACAATACAGGCTTTGTGGTTCGATATGATTCTGAAGAATATTCTGATAAAAAAATTACAAATAAATACAATTATAAATGAAAATACTGAATTTCATAATCATGAGCAATGTCAGTGTGCGTTGATAATTGTCTGTATACGTGAATCTAACGTAACTACAAACATACACAACCAGTGCAAAAGTAAAAATAATAAAAAGCAAAAATTAAAGAATAAAAATAGTATAAAGGAACATAAATCTACACTTTAAATAAATTACATAAAATTGCAGTAATACATTATAATAGGATTTACAATTGAAATAGTGATAGAATCGAATTAACATGCATAGCCGTAGGGGTAAACATATTAATTTATAGGATTAATTATACATTGTAAATCACAGTATATTCATGATCTGTTACACAGTACAAACATGGTATATTAAAACATTTAATTAAATTGAGTATTTGTAATCACATTTTAGGAAGGCATTTCATGGTATTGTGATGATGATGATTCCATTTTTAAAGTTGAATAATGTAAATAAATGACGTAAAAAAAACGTCAATGAAAATTGTCGAAATAATGAATTCCTTCTTTTGAACTAAGAGACCCAAACCTGCTCCAGCATCACAATATCCACGAGCACAAAGCCAGCTCCATGAAGATATGCTCTGCATCATTGGAAGTGGATGATCTCCTGCTATAGAGCTGTCAACCCTATTGAACAACATCAGGAAGAATGTGAATGCTGACTGCACCCCAGGCCACTTCACCTCACCTACATCAGTATCTGACTTTACTAACACCCTTGTGGATGAATGAGCAAGAATCTCCACAAGCACACTCCAAAATCTAGTCGAACATCTTCCCAGAAGTGTGGAGGTTATTTTACAGCGAATGCAGACTGAAATGAATTGTCCAGAAAGCACATTCAGATCATTATGGTCAAATGCCCACAAATGAAAGATTTCCTGTTGGATGTGTTTTTTCTTTTTCCTTCCTGTTTATTACCAAAAGCACACTCTGTGGATTTCTCTCAGTCTCTGTCTACGTATATAAATAAACAGACATTAGAGAACAGATGGTGACACTATTCATTAGCGCAATCAAACATGCGCCTTGCATCTTTATTTCTGCATTAAAATGAGGTTTGCGAGGGGAAACTGTGTACTGTAACTCCTTCAGTATGTTTAGTAAGCGGAGGCTTGGCACTAACGTTTGCCTGCTCGTCTGGCCTTTTGCTCACTTTCAAAGCTGCGAGTGGGTCTGAGTGGTTAATAATAGAGTGCCCTGCTCGTGAACGCTACAGATCAGTAACATCACGACGGGGAGCGAGCGAGTGGGACGTGCGAGATGTGCCTTTTTAGCCTCTCTTTCTCTCTCTCTCACTCTCTCTCTCACCATCTCTCTTTGCCCATCTCTCAGATATGGCACTTCTAATTAGAAAGTGATTGAAGAGCAAATACCTCGGCCACTTTGAATATCCGTTTAAGTCGATCGACGGCCGGCTCGTGACATTTGTGTGAAGTTGATAGGTGCTTCGAGCGCCTCGGGGGGACGAGACACGAGCGTTGTCGAGAAAGTGTGCCAGACAGTGTCCTGATTGATCCTCGTTATTGATTACGATCTTCAAAAGGCTGCTCAGATTATGCTTAATTAAGACGCTTGAAGGATTGAGAGAATGATTAAAAAAAGATGGTGTCTTGTGTATTTCTTTCAGCACCCCGCCCCCCTCCACCCGCCCAACCCAACCCCACCCCACCCCAACCCACCACCACCACAGGAGGACAAAAAGGCATCAGGCATGGCGCTCTAATTAGCCGCTCACCAGCTGCCTGGATTCATGCGAAAAACCTTGCCTATTACACACACATCCAATGTCTTTCACTTTCATGCTTCCTGCTAGCATGTTTTTCTTCCATGTTGCTAATAAAGCAGGTTCATGAGGGATCACAAATGGTGTGAATGAAGATCCAGCCATGGATAGACAGAGTCTGGTATTGACTCCAGATCGACTGAGACGCCACGCTGTTGGGTCAGCGTCGTCACTGGCTTTGCATCAACCATCCACCCACTCGTCAGATATAAATATTCCTCCGCCAGTCCCATCCTCTGCGTCGAATTCCGCTTCTTTTGTCATGTGACCCTACCTGACACGGACGCCACAGGAAATTCCAGCGCTCATAATAAACTGTCACTTTGAGCCAGGTAAACTCTGACTCACTCAGCTTCGAAGCGCAGCACAAGGAGATGCCTAGCAGTCAGCCCCCGTATTCTCTATCCTTTCGTTTTCTTTTCAGATCACTTTTTTGCACCCAATCCCTTGGCCAGGCTGCAGCCTTGTCACAATTGAGCCCAAAGGGGCAGAAGAAGGGTGGAGAAGCTGCCAGGGCTTTTCGTTTCCTCTGTAAAACCAAACCCAACATGTTAATTAAGGGGGTCTGCCGTAAGTGACTGCTGGAATAAATAGCAACGGAGCCAAGGCGTCGAAAGCTGCAAACAACAACAGGGTTCGCTCCGGCAGACAAGGTGGGAAGGAAGCACGAGTGAGGCCAAACCGCTTCTCGTCTGTCAGTTTCAGCTCTTAATTGGTGATCCTACAAATAAATTCATAAGGTTGTTTCTTGCTGATGCACGACA
Source organism: Silurus meridionalis (assembly GCF_014805685.1). Lineage (NCBI taxonomy): Eukaryota > Metazoa > Chordata > Actinopteri > Siluriformes > Siluridae > Silurus > Silurus meridionalis. The sequence goes on from NC_060897.1 coordinate 3,705,670, forward strand.
CTGTCCTTTTGCATGGCTTTTGAGGATTCTATAAATGCCTCCATGCTTTGTTCTACGGGTGGCAGGTCAGAAAAATAAAGAGGGTGGGAGACAGACTTACTGTACTGTCTTTTGGCATGAAAATGTAAATTATCTTTTTGGTTGTTTAAACCACATTCATAATCACAGGGTTGAAAAACCATTATGCATAGGGGGCTGAACATCTGTATTTGTACCGGGCTTCAAATAACCTTATTTGTATCTTGAGGTGTATTTAGTAGATGCAAACAGTTTTTTCATATATAGCTTACCACTGTATTGCAAAACCATGGAAAGGCCCCTAGATGTAGAAACATAAGCAGTTCCTTGAACAGTTCCTCCAACTCAGCTACATTACTCCAGGGGCCTGTTCTTTGTACAACTCCTATTCCAAATAAGTTGGGATGCTGTGCAAATGTCACAAATCCATATTTTATTCAAAATAAAACAAAAAACACATATCAAATGTTTAAAGTAAGAATATGTACCATTTTATGGAAAAAATAAGGTCATTTTGAATTTGATCGCTGCATCAGGGACAGGGCAATGTTTACCACTGTGTAGCATCACATCAGCTGAGGAGACCAGTTGCTAAAGTTTTGGGAGGAGAATGTTGTCCCATATGTGTCAGTTACACAATTATAGTGGCTCAACAGTTCTGGGTGTCCTTTGTTGTATTTTTCGTTTTGTGATGCACCAAATATTTTTGAATGGTCTAGACTGCAGGCAGGCCGGTTCAGCACCCGGACTCTTCTGCTACAAAGTCGTGCTATTGTAATAGATTTAGTGTGCAGTTAGCATTTCTTTGCTTAAAAATGCAAGGCCTTCCCCTAAAAAGAATTTTGTATGGATGCATTTGTTGCTCTAAAAACTTTATATGCCATTCAACATTGATGGAACCTTTTTGTGCAAGTCTTTTTTTTTTTTTTTGGAAACCATGGACACCACATCCAGCCATCTGGCGTGTTATCAGTGTTCAGTTCAAAAACGCATCTCTGATACTATGGGAGTGAATTCATGCCTGTGGAATAGGCTTTTCAATGAAAATAAAGTTTAGCATCTGTACATTTATATATTTGTTTGATTAAATTTTCATCCATTTACAATGCCAAGTTTGTTTTATTGAAACAAAAGGAACATGCATGTGTCTCTCAAATGCCATAGAAGACTGGGTGTTTAAACTTCTGCCAGACATTATATGGTATTTAACATTATCATAAAGAAAAAAAAAAAAGAATTGAGGGGTCTTTTTTCTTTCCTGTATTTAAATCTTTAACCCCTTTACAAATATGAGTATGTATAATAAAGACTTCATGCTGGGACTAAGACTCAACAGGATATATGCGGTAACAGCTGGGTTACACACCATCACGTTTAGAGACAAGACCAGGAAGTGAAAAGTGATGTTTGAGATCTACATTAAGGTTCATGAGTCTGGTTCATATCAAATCATTGTCCAAAAAAACAGACACAACATTGTGTGTATTATTTAGGTCTTATTATCAGATCATTCTAAATAATGTATTCATGTTCAGGTTTATTCTGAAGCATTGGTTTTTATTCTTTTTGTTTTTCTGTCGTGTGTTTTGCAGGTGCTGCTGAAGTTTATAGTTTATACTTCACTTCAGCTAGACGGTGTCTCATAAAGCTGTCTAAATTTCTTAAAGTTCTGGTTTAGTTAAGTTCGACCTGTGCTCACAAGCCATTTTATTTTCACATATGATGGTCCACATTTGGTTTGGTGGCTTTGATTAAGCAGGATGATAAATGTACCAAGTGACCTTACAGAGACCTATTTTCAGACTTCTTGTGGCTCATAATATATTATTATCAAGAATTGCACCACTTTTTTCATTTTGAACTATGTGTACCATTAAAAAATATATTTTCTGTCTGCCCTTTTATATATATAAATTACATGAGAGAGTGTACATCAGCTTTTCATGCAGGGACACTACTTCTCCTATTTCTAGGAATTTGAATGAATCAATGAATCAATGAATCAATGAATCAATGAATCTATCTATCTATCTATCTATCTATCTATCTATCTATCTATCTATCTATCTATCTATCTATCTATCTATCTATCTATCTATCACCTAGCCTTCCTAGGAGTCTTAAAAATTGTAAGTCGAACCATAGCAACGTTTCCCCATGACCAAGTGCTACAGCAAACAACATAAATTAACAAAAGAAACACAAGGAACACAGATGTATATATATATACATATACAGGATATGGTGTTTTGAAGACCACAAGTCACAGGACTATACTACAACATTAACAATGTAACGTTATTAAATTCCGTAATCTGATTGCACAGAAGTCTTTGATTAATTTTTCATAATTAACTAAACAAAAGTTTGCTATTTATTTAACACATAATAAAATAAACGCAATCGTCAGAGTGGTGAAATTTTAGGAAATACATTGCTTTTTAAGACTTATAGCTAAAGATAAAGGCTTCCCATAAAAGGTCTCTGGGTTGATAGCTGCTGTAACATAAGTGATAAGGGGAACTAAACGAGCTACATGATGCACCGCAACATAAAACAAACAAGTTATTTGTCGAATTAAAAACATTATACAAATAACTAATTACATATAAAAAAGGAAGATAACATGGTTGTCGGGGGAAAGAATGAAACCGAGCTGCTTTTCCTTTTGACTCATTAAGAATTTGCGCAATGCAGAAACGCAGGCGACTCGCCCTGTCATTACTTTCCACCTAAACGCAAAGACAATCCGACTTTTTTTCATGCGCGTGACATTTTCAGGGAAGATATTGAAATAAAAGCTCGGTCTCTCAGTGACGTGAATGAAACAGGCTGTTCATTTGTTCCATTCTGATCATTAGGCTACAAAAAAAAACAAAAAACAGAACACCAATAGACCAAATTCACGCGTCTTAATTAATCAAGCTTCTTTGATTTCGCTTCACCCTCTTTGTGCTTAGCAGTGACGGCTTAGCGCTCGATGCGTGATTCAATTCTGTTTCCTGTAATCCCAGCTCAATAAGAGTCGGCGCTCTCTACAGGCCAGAGACGCTGGCCTTCTTTTTCTGAACTCTGTTTCAAAAGTAATATACGACCTAAACCATCATAATTATTATTAATGTTTTTTTTTTTTGTGGTCCTAAAACCTCTATGTCGGAGAACGAAAAGCACTCGAGGGAGCACACGAGCTTGTCAGGTCTCAGCCACTGCATAAACAGCACCGTAAAAAAACTTGATTCATTGGAAGTTGTTATCTCTCTCCGCACAGACTTTGTCAGCACACAATGGCGTTTTCACGTAAATAGTGAAGCGTAAAGGGCACGGTGTCCCCGGTGACAGGCTGCCGCTCGAACGTCTCCGGATGACTCTGTTTGCTTTCGGCACGCGCCTGAAAGATTGCGATCGATATTTAATACAGTCGCCCGCTGATCGTTTTCATGTATGAGCATAGATCAGAGTCGGCTCAGATGCCTTGTGCGTGCGTGATAAGTCATTAGCAATGGAGATACCATCATTATCTATTGCTAATAATCTTTACTGGGATAAGGATCAGATTTTTTTTTTTTTTTTTCGATCCAGCAAAAAGTCAATTCCTTTTTTCATGCTTAATGCATTATTTCCTCATAATCCATCATCAAAGCCTTTGACATTTTCATTTACCAGATTTGTGACTCTGTGCTGGTCCAAAGCAAAGATACTGTCCTACAGAAAGTAAAAACAACAATATCAAAAAGAGCATTTGTTATTCTGTGGATTTAATCCGAAAAGTGTAAAGGAATTGAAATCATAATGAGCTTGCGTTTTTTTTTCTTTTTTTTTTCTTTATGGCGTTCTTGTTTTTCCGCTGGTAATTGGACGGATAACAAAGACAACCTTGTCAAGCCATTGGTAATTATAAAGAACAAAACTGCGCTATACAATGCCAGCCTTTAATTGGAGTAACCTTTTCTTTTAGCGCTAAATCTGCTTATGCAGGTTCTTGTTGTTGTTGCTTGTTTTGTTTAGGGTTTTTTTTTCATCTGTACAAATGAATTCATTTTCATGGTGTGCAGCAAGACAACACTGGAGTAAAGCGTGGGCAGGAATTCGTCGAGGGCTGAATTTTATGATAACGAGGAATTTGCAGACTCTCGCTCACCGTCTTTCCGTCGACGAATTCTGGAATCTGGAAGTGAAACCACATGAGAGGAGATGAAGATACGAGGAGGAGGATGCTACTGTGTAGGGTTGAGTAAATGATGGGAACAGATCCTTTTGTCTTGTCTTGTCTTCTATAGTTTTGTCTCCGCCTTCTGTCTTATTATACGTTTCCCCAGTTGTTCCTTCTTTGTGGCTTCTTATTTACTGTTAATTAGGTTTCTAGTGCAAAGTCTTTCTCAGTGTCCAGTTATTGGTTTGCTAAAACACACACTAACTTCCTGTCTGTTAATACACTCCAAGAACCAAATAATTTACATATAACAAACACACTCTCTCTCTCTCTCTCTCTCTCTCTCTCTCTCTCTAATAGCTTATTATTAAAAAATAAATTATAACACTACTATAACATATTACAGCCTCATCTCTTCTCTTCTCTTCTCTTCTCTTCTCTTCTCTTCTCTTCTCTTCTCTTTTTTGTCAATTTATCTTCTTTCGTCCAACAACATTTGCTGACTTGAGCAGCTTTTCTTTTCTCTTCAATCCTAACCCAATAGAGACTTTTAAATCACTAAAATCAATGCATGGTTATTAGGGAGCGCTTACTTTTAATACAAGATTACATTTACATTTACAGCATTTAGCAGACCCTCTTATCCAGAGCGATTTACAAAAGTGCTTTGAGTCTTTATCAATAATTACAAACTTAAGATTTTGTAATCTTACAACTCTATTGCAAGGATTAAAAAAAATAAAATAAACAGAAAACAAAGTGTTAGTTTAACTGTTTCAGTTAGAGTTGGTCTTCAAGATAGCCAGTGACTCTGCTGTTCAGAAATCTGGGAGAGAGTTCATTCCAGAACAAAAAGATCCTTGAAGTATATTTAGCTCTTACCCTGGGAGAAGGTGGTACCCGTTGAGCAGTGCTGGAGGACTTCAGGCAGCGTGGTGTAGTCCGAGGTGTGATGAGGTCTCTGAGGTAAAAAGGTGCTGGTAAATCTTTGGCTTTGTAGGCAAGCATCAGTGTTTTAAATCTTATGCATGCAGCTTCCAGAAGCCTGTGGAGGGAACGCAGCAGTGGGGTGGTGTGGGAGAACTTGGGGAGGTTGAACACACGTCTCACCGCTGCGATTTGGATCATTTGCAGTGGACGAGTATTGTTCAGAGGTAGACTTTCTGTCAGCAGAATGTTGCAGTAGTCCAGTCTCAATATGACAAGAGACTGAACAAGCAACTGGTATGAACAGCAGGTAAGTTTTGCTGGGGTTGAGTTGCAGTTGATGAGCACTCACCCACGAAGATATGTCTGCCAGGCATGCTGAGATCTGAGCAGAAGCTGTGGTATCTTAAGGAAGTAAGGAGAAGATGAGTTAAGTGTCATCAGCATTGCATTGGTAAGAAAACCTAAGTGAGGATATGACTTTATCAAGATTACAAAGGGAGAAAAGGAGAGGACCAAGTATTGAGTCTTGTGGGACACCAGATGCTGCTCCATGGATACCAAGGCTCCTGAGGGTAGACAAGAGTCTTTTGGTTGATTTTGTCGAATGCTGCTGAAAGGTTGAGGTGGATGAGTACAGATGACAGCCTGGCTGATCTCATGTATGTTTCTCAGTGACAGTCTATGTGGAATGTGTCACTTTGAAGTCAGACTGATCAGGTCTGTCTGTGAGAGATAGAAACATTGTGTTCCAGAGGTTTTGAAAGAAATGAGAGAAATGATAGCAGTCTGTAGTTTTTGATATCTGATTGATCCAGAGCAGGTTTCTTCAAGATCAGAATACTCTTGCTCGCTTGAATGTAGTTGGCACACAGCCAGATGCTAACCTGTTGATGATTTTGAAGATGAATAGCAAAGGGTCTTGTGAGATGGTCTAAAGTGTAGTTGAAGGGATTAGATCGAGCAGGCAGGTGGTGGGATTGCAAGACTCGCAGTATCCCTTCTTCTGCTATGGTTGAGAAATTTGACCACGAGGAAGTAAGGGATTCCTGGCTGTGTAATGTATAGTATAGTTGGGGTGGAAGTTATTGTCTTGGCAGATTTCCACAATCTTCTTATTTTAGAGGGAGGCAAAGTTTTAGGCAGTCAAGGGGAGGATGAAGCAGGTGAAACAGGGGGGTTCAGTAGTGAAGAGATGTTGTGGAGTGGACTGTATGTGTTGAAGGATGGGTGGATTCACTACTTACTCACTGATGGCCTGTTGCATGTAATACACTCATAATTCACACAAAATCTCTCCCTCTCTCTTCATCGCTCTCTCAAATGTATCAGAATTCATTCAAATAAATCATAGCACTACTTCTCTCCTCTCCTCTCCAGTTAAAACCGTCCGTGTGGAAACATAGCAAAAGTTCAGTTTGGTGTCCTGATGATTTATGTAATTTAAGACATCAGGTGGTTGGGTTGAAAGAGGTAGCTGAAGTGGCCTTCTCTCACTTCTCTTATCCTTTTCCTCAACTTACTGCAAAAGAGAACACTGATTAGATAGATTCTTCAACAGGTGTGTATATATATATATATATATATATATATATATAGATAGATAGATAGATAGATAGATAGATAGATAGATAGATAGATAGATAGATAGATAGATAGATAGATAGATAGATAGATAGATAGATCGATATCAAATATCAAAACAGACACCTGATCGCACACAGTTCTTTACCTAGAAGACCCATTTACAAGACAAACAAAACATCGTTTTTATCTAATCATTCAGCTTTAACTCTTCAATGCTGGTAAATGTCAGTGCTATAATTGGGATAATCCTGACTAGCTGTGAAGCATTACACGGTTTTAATTTACATTCACGGCATTTTACAGATGCTGTTATCCAGAGAGACACATTACCTCATTCATACAACAAGGTCCTTGCTCAAGGATCCAGCCATGGCAGCTTACTGATGAGAGGATTTGAACTCACAACCTTAAACAACATCGTAACCCCTGAACTACCCCTTCCACTGAACACCCCCTTTTCATGCAGTTATTCACAGAGGTGAATGTTAATTACTCCGAGCACTCTTTTGAAAATATATCTGAAATGTCAATGTAAATCAATGTCTCGGATTGCACCTCAAGTACTTTCAGAGCTGCAAGTCAAGTCTTCTGCCCAATCAGAAGCAAGAAAAGAAGTACCAGGAACCCTGGGGCTAGGTTCAAGCACCAAGTTTGGCCAGAAGTTGAACAGATACACAAAGAGTGTGTGCCAAAAGAGTGTTAGAGTGCTTTCCAAGTGGGTCTTTCTTTTGAAGGTAGGAAAGCAATGGAGAGAGAAAGAGATAGAGAGAGAGAGAGAGAGAGAGAGAGAGAGAGAGAGAGAAAGAAAAGACGAGAGAGAGATAGAGAGAGAGATCTTCTAAAAAAACTCAACTGAACTGACAGCATTAATGCTCCTTTCTGCAGGAACACATTTTGTGTAAAAGCCCAGCGTACGCCGTCGTTGCTCTCGCTCTCCGAGCACCGGAGTAAAAACGGAAGAGAAAAAGAAGAAGAGGAGGAGGAGGAAGAGTATTGTACACAGAAAATAAAGGAGCGAGAAAAGCAGCAGAGGAAAATAAAGGGCTGGATAAAGTGATCGGTGCCGCAGGTGACGAATTAATACGGACATGTAACGAAGAAGTGAAGGGACAAATAGAGAAGAAGGAGGGAGTGAGAAAACGATTGACACTAATGGGAAACTCACAGGGGTGTGCGTGTGTGTGTGTGTGTGTGTGTTTGAGGCTTTAGGCTCTGTCTGACGCTTTCTCAATTAATGAACAAGGTGGGCAGTGAGACCTTAATCACACACACACTTATCTCTCACTTGTCTTTTTTTTTTTCGTTATACACTCATCATTTTTCTGCCCTTCTTATGCAGTTTTGTCTTTCATGTCGCTCTAATTTTCTTTTCTTCCTTCAGTGTCAAGTTATCTTACTTTTCTGATTTTCTTTTCTTTTTTTTTTTTTTTGGTCTGGTCATTTTCTTTCCCTTTTCTTTTCTTCTCAAATTTTTATCCTCTCCTCTGCTTTTCTTTTCTCCTTCTTTTCTTTTTTGTCCTCTCTTTTTCTCTTCAAAAACATTTCCTCTCCTCCTCTTGCTTTTACTCTCCTCTTTTCTCCACTTTAGTCTTCTTGGTTTCTTCTCTTCTCTTCTCTTCTCTTCTCTTCTCTTCTCTCTTCTCTTCTCTTCTCTTCTCTTCTCTTCTCTACTCTTCTCTACTCTTCTCTTCTCCTCTTGCTTTTACACCTCTTTTCTCCACTTTAGTCTTCTTGTTTTTCTCTTCTCTTCTCTTCTTCTTCTCTTCTCCATCTTTAATAAAGACGATTTACAACATCTAACTCATTAATATGTATGGTTTAAGCTGAAGGTGTTACTGAATGGGTGGCTTCACCACTTGAGCTCAGCCGTCACTCAGGTGTTATCTAAAAGGCTCCAGGGCTGCACTCTGGCTCAGAGACTCGGTGTAATGGATGCTCAGGCATGAAAGTTTTCTCTCTGCACGTTTATTGAGCTGTTAGATGACAGGGATTTGACCGACAGACCTGGAGACCTGGAGACCTGGAATTCAGAGAGACGTCGTGTAGATACGGTAGATAATGGACATGAACTGGTGATGACAGACAGAAGGAAGAGAAGAAAGTGAGTGGTGGAGAGAAAGCCAGTAGGAAATGAGCTTTACTAAAAAATCTTCTTCTTGTCTTCTCCTCATCCTCATCCATCTTCCTCTTATCCTCCCTTTATCATCTTTCCTTGTCCTATTCTCATCATTTCTTTATCGTCCATTCATCTTCTTCTAATCCTTCCATAATCTTTTATTAATCTTCTCCTCATTCTCCCAATCATCTCCCCATCCTTCCCTCATTATTTCCTCTTCATTCTTCCCTCATCATTCCCCTAATTATTTTCTCTGTATCCTCTTCTTATATTTTTCTCATACTCCTTCAACTTTCATCTTCTTTTTATCCTCCCTTATCATTTTGTAATCCTCCATTCATGAACTCTTCATTCTCTCCATCTCCTCATTCATTTCTCATCTAGTCTTTATTCTTACCATCTTCTTCTCATCCACCATTTATCATCTTCTCATCCTGCCTTTTATCTTCTCCTCATCCTGTCCTCATCTTCTCCTTATCCTCTCCCGATGTTCTCCTCATCCTGTTCTCATCATCTCCTCATCCTTTTATAATCATCATCTCCTCAATTTTCCTTCATCTTCTTCTCATCCTTTCTTCAACTTCTCCTCATTCTCTTTTTATCTTCCATTCATCTCCTCATCCTCCCTCATATTCCCTTCATCCTCCCCTCACCTGCTAGCCACCCCATATTCTTCTCATCCTCCCCTTTTTATCTTTTTCACTCATCCTTCCTCATCTTTTTTTATCCTCCCATCATCTTCCCCTTATCTGCTCCTCACCCTCTCTTCATCTTCAGCCTCATCCTCTATTCATCTTCATTTCACCCCGCTTGATCTTCCCCTCATCTTCATCTCTGTCTTTCCCTTATCTTCTCCTCATTCTCTCCGGCAGCTTCCGTGTGACATGCAGCGACATCAGATTAATCAGCTGCTGCATCCTGATACTGACACTAAACCAGCAGGACAAAAAGTGTGTTGTGTGTCTACAAGTATGTGTGTGTGTGTGTGTGTGTGTGTGTGTGTGTGTGTGTGTGTGTGCGCCCGCGCGCGTGTGTGTGTTTGTGAGTTTGTGTGCAGTTACCGATATGGGACGACTTTCTGATGGAGTCAAAGGAGCTTGAGAGATAGACAGAATGATCCACTGTGACACCTCAGAGTCGCTCTCAGATGGTGTGGAAACAGCAGAGAAAAATAAACAGAGAGCCAAAATAAATAGAGAGAGAGAGACAGAAAAAGAGAGAGAGAGAGAGAGAGGGAGAGAGAAAGAGAGAGAAGCTGAAAGAGCAAGGAGGCGAAGCCACAGAGAGCCAGGTTAGCAGTGAGGAGAGGTGTATGGACCTAATGAGTTCTCTATCCATTTCTCTTTCTTTCCCTCTCTATCTCCCTCTCTTCCTCGCTCTTTCACACACTTATTCACCACCCTCTCCCATTTCCTGATCGAGTGACGATCTTGGCTGCCGCCCGCATGTCAGGTCCTGTTTGTGACGATGCCTTTCTCTCAATCGAGGCTGACTGGCTGTGGATGTGTGCAGCTAAATGCCAGGAGATGAGCAGATTGCTGTTGCTTTGGCACGTAAATAGGACTGAAAATGAAGGCTGTCTATTTTTCTTTCTTTTCTTTTTTGTTCTGTTTGAATAGAGATGTGGAAAGAAGGAATCTGAAGTCTCTCTGGGTGACTGAATGTACTGCCATAAGAAAGGAACAGAAATCAGCTCAAAGTACTTTAATGTTATATTACTTATTACTTATTATTATTATTATTATTATTATTATTATATAGTATTGTAGTGTATTGGAAATTCTTTACATTTTCAATAACAGTAATTAGAGAGTTCAGCTTTAGTTTTCTTAAAAAAATATAAAAACAATGGCTAAAATGCCACTACTACTACTACTACTACTACTAATAATAATAATAATACTAATTAAAGACAAATTAAACTGTCTATTTTTATTTTACATTTTTTTATAATTTTTCTATAATAATGACTATATACTTTTACTATATACTTTTGAGAAAAAAAAATACAAGTGAAATAAAAGAAATCCTAGGTAAATATTAATATCTTAAGAAAACAACAACTAGCAATAATTAAATCTCAACATGAAAAGGCCATATTTATTTATTTATTTGAATTTTTTTTTTCATACATTAAAAAAACATATAATACCATTTGACACTCAAGGTAATAAAATGATCTCATCCTCCACCACATGTGTTGCCAGATTTTGCCAATCCAAACAACCAGGAGAGGTAGCTCAGTGATTAAGTTGTTCTTCTTCAGGAACTCAAGCTGCATCAAAAATGCTTTAGGATTGCTCCCGCGTTATCCACACTCTGAATCACGTGCATAATCAGTTCAGTGGAAAGTGCGGCATCACCGGCGGGTAACGTCATGACCAGAAAGCACAAAAGCACATGGAGTGAAACCAGCGCTAGCTTCTGTTGATTAGAAAGCGCTCTGTGTGTGTTTGTCCGATAAGGTTTTTTCTTTACAGGATGAAAGCGACCAAGAAGTCAAAGCACTGCTTGCAACCCTGTGCTCCTCCTTGCCCCCCAGGGGTATATGCACAAGCTATGTGTCGCTTGTCTGAGAGTGGAGCATGCTAGGTCCTTTCTCGAGGGAGCTGAATGTGCAGATTGTGCTTGCATGACAATGCGGACGCTAATGGCTGTGCTGCAGGCCTATCAGGCTGATCTGCTTCTGGAGCTAGATGTGGGCAATGTCTCGGGTGGTCAGCAAGTCCATGAACTCCGCTGTGCTACGGACCTAGCGCTTAGGACTACCAAAGAGACCGCTAAGGCCATTGGCCGGTCCATGGCCACCCTTGTCTCAATTTAGAGACACATTTGGCTCACCCTGTCGGATCTTTCTGATAGGGATAAGGCTGTGCTCCTAGATGCCCCGCTGGTGCCGACTGGCCTGTTTGGTGATGCTGGTAATTCGGTCATCAACAGGTTTCAGGAGACCAAAAAGCAATCAGCGTCGTACCAGCGATTTTTCCCTACGTTGCCCCGGCCATCTAGAATTTGGAAGGTATCATTCCTGGATGCTGCAGCAGTGGAAGACGCGAGCCAAGTTCTGGTCGATGACATCTCCACCTCCACCGCCACCGGCCTTCGAGATGTCGACTCAGAAGCGCTTCGCCCATCTCCGCAAGACAGAACGTGATACCGTGATTCTTGGATCATCCAGCATGTCCACACTACTAGAGCTACATGGGCCAAAACAGTTCTAATTTTGTTTTATCAGTCCACAGAACACTATCCCAAAACTTCTGTGGTTTGTCCACATGACTTTTGGCATACTGCAGTCGACTCTTCTTATTCTTTGGGGACAGCAAGGGGGTGCGCCTGGGAGTTCTGGCATGGAGGCCTTCATTACGCAGGGTGCGCCGTATTGTCTGAGCAGAAACTTCAGTACTCACATCTGACAAATCTTTTCTCAGTTCCTCAGCAGTCACACGGGGACTTTTCTCCACTCTACGCTTCAGGTAGCGCACAGCAGTCGAAGTCAGCATCTTCTTTCTGCCACGACCAGGTAGCGTTTCAACAGTGCCCTTTGCCTTGAATTTGCGAATGATGCTTCCTATGGTGTCTCTTGGTATGTTTAACATCTTTGCAATCTTCTTATAGCCATTGCCCTTCCTGTGAAGAGTAATCACCTGTTCTCTTGTCTTCCTGGACCATTCTCTTGACCTCACCATGTTTGTAACCACACCAGTAAATGTCTAGAAGGAGCTGAGTATCACAGTCATTTTAAAGCTGCCTAATTGGTGCTTATTAGGCTTTATTGCTGCTCCCTGATATCCACAGGTGTTTTCAATACCTGATTGAAAACACTTCATTGAACCTCTGTTCTTCAGAGTGGTAGTCTTTAAGGGGTTGAATAATTATGTCAATGAAGAATTCACAAAAGAAACATTTACTACTGTATTACAAAACTAATTGATGTCATTTTAGTTGCATATGGTTCTTTAAGAAGTCCTTGTAGGATTTCATTCTGAATACAATTACAAATGTACACTAAATTCCCTAAAACCATTTACAGCATTGGGGGTTGAATGATTTTGAACAACACTGTAATTACAACCCCAGGGTCCCTGGTGGTCTAGTGGTTAGGATGCAGCGCTCTCACCGCTGCGGCCCGGTTTCAAACCCAGGTCAGGGAACCACCCGCAGCCACTCTTAGTGGCGGTCCCAAGCCTGGATAAATGGGGAGGGTTGCGTTAGGAAGGGCACCCAGCGTAAAAACATGTGCCAAATTACAACCCCATTTTAATGTACAAAGGTAAGTGATTGTTTACCTGGCAACCCACCATGTTTCTCCATGTCATTACCATCTTTAACTATTCTACAGAGATCTATAATACAACTGTATCATCCTCCTGCAAAATCAGATTGGCAATGACTTATGGGGCAGAGTCAGTTTGTTCCACATTTCATGGAAAGACATTAAATTAGAAAGACAAACAGGTGGTGCAGGTGGAGAAAACAAACAAAAGGGGCTAGTACTATTGCATCCATGATCTAAAAAACAAACGAAAAAACAATGATGAAATGGATTAGGAGCCATATTTCGAATGCTAATGCAAACAATTTGCAATTTGTGACCTAAACAACAAAAAAGCAATGCGCCTCTAATCCTGTGTGTTGTATGCACAAAGCCGAATTTGACTTTGCACAGTTTCTAAATCCGAAAGCACGTCGTATAAAATCCTCTAGCCTGCTCTGTGACTTAAACAGGCCCATAAAGCGCTGTTATTGGGATCTTTTACGCGTCTGTGAACTGGTTTGAGGATGATTTGCTTCGGTATATTGACACGTTTCCCAATAAAACAGGAAGTTACAGCAGGACAAGCTGAAGCTTGATTCAATTCGACAGCAGCCAATAATGTTCAAGATACCAAGATACACCGTGTCCTGGCCACGCCAATGTCGCTGATTGATAATCTGCAAGATTTCAGGCTGGACAGAATCTACTACAAAGCATTGAATCGGAGTGGTGAAGAAGTCAGCAATATTTCTTTGGAAAAAAACAGAGATAAACTAAAAGCATTTATGAGACAGTCTCATTGGCAAGAGAGATATAAAACATGTTCATTTTGATTTGACAGGCGTTTTACGGTGTATGGTGTACACAGCAGTCTTCCTGTGGCTCCTTTCTTTTCTTCTTTCTCTAGAACACTACAGGATTTTACTAAAGACCAGGTTTAGCCCTCGCAAGCATGTTTGGCAGAGATGTTTTCTTTCACATCTTTTAAACGTCTTTGTGTTTGCTGGATCAGCCTTGCGAGACTTGTATTGCTGTCGGCTTCTTGAACAGCTCTGTACAGGCTTCAGCTTTTGCTACACTTTCAGATAAAAGCATTTGGCTAATGAATAAATTAAAATGTGGTTATATTAAGAATCCGAGACCTCAATCCCGCTTTTTGTCTCTTGCAAATCAGTTTTAATCAAGAAGACTTTATTGGCAAGGTTGTATCAAGTGCGATATTCCCGAATGATGTACTGTACAGTGCGTGTCACATTTTTTGGAAACCTAGAATCTTTTTATGGTTTTTTGGGACACATGCATGTTTCTATGCAACAAATTGGGCAGGAAATGGCAAAGTTATGTGGAGACATATTCTTCTTCCTTTGGCTGCTCCCATTAGGGGTCGCTACAGCGAATCATCCGTCTTCATATCACCCTGTCTTCTACATATGCCTCTTTCTAATCAATCATCTGCTTATCTTTTCTCACCACATCCATAAACCTCCTCCTTGGCCTTTCTCTTTTCCTCCTGCTTGGTGTCTCCATCCTCAGCATCATCTTCTACCATCATCTTCTATCTCAAGTCTCACCACAGTCCTATAAACTTTTCCTTTCACTCTCACGGATACTCTTCTATCACAAATCACTCCTGTCACTCTTCTCCACCCACTCCATCCTGCTTACACACTTTTCTTTACTTCTCTAATACACCTTACATTATTTTACACACTGACAAGCACTAAAACTCACCCACCTTCACCAGCTCGACTCCTTGCCCTCCACACAAAACAAAACAAAAAATTCTGTTAATAAGAAATGATTTTAAAAAGGTGATAATGAAAACACTTGTATTCTCATTTCTTTCGCTCATCAAATTCTCGGTATGCCATTGCGTTTCTCTCCCACAGAGCCAAAGTGCTGCACTTTCCACATTTGGCCATTTTGTGCATTTATGGGGCATGTCGTGGGGATTTACTCGCACAGTTTACTGCAGCAACTGAGTTTGTGGGGATTCGTATGAACAGATGTCGTAGTGCAGCACACATACAGTAGATGCGGTGTGTGCTGGAGCATTCCCAGAGTTTCCGAGGAACAAATGGGAATAAATACAGCACATTATTTATTTATCTCCCAGGTGTATGGTCCCTGTGTTTGTGTGTCTGTGTGTGTGGTAGAACATTTTTAGGACCGAAACTAGAACAGGTTAAACAGAAACAAGAAGGAATTGTTCGTCATTCAGTTACTGCTGCATTTCAGTTTCAATGGACATTCAATTCTGAGGTGTATATGGTGTGTTTGCAACTTTGCCGAATTGCTGGTTCGACTTACAATTTTTTGATGAAGATAGTGATGCGACAAAATTGAAAAAAAAAAATTAAAATTTCCATGTGTCACGCAAACATAGCATTGTAAATTGGACAGATTTCTGATCTTACATCTTACATCAACTTCTCAAATTACTTTTAGAATCATCAGACTTTTAGGACTCAAAAGACTTCTGCACTGAAGTGTCTAAACACTAAATACAGTGGAACCCGGTTATGTCGATGTCCTAGGGGGGTGCCAAAAAGCATCGAGGTAACCGATGATCGAAATAAACGAAAATCAAAATGGCGGCAATATATTAACGTGCTTGAAATTTCTTTATGTACATGATGTGCGCTAATAAATGAGAATGTGCATGCACGTGTTTTTGAAGGTTTTTACACAACAGCATTGCCGCAATTTGTTTGATGAAGGCATGCTATAAAAATACATACAGTACATGTTTATCTGTCAGAATCCACCTGCCACGCCCCTTCGCCCCTTCAGCGTGTCAGGTGCTTTCTCGGCCGCTTTCTCTGAAGCGCCTGGCTTCAATCGCGCACATATGGTGCTCGTTTAGCATCATCACCAGCTCCTATTTAAACTTCCACACTCTCACCGTCCGTTATTGTTGGTATATGTTGGTTCACGGCGGTCGTTGTTATCGCTCATGTGTATCCCGGTACGTGCCTTCCCACCGGCACTCTCTCAACGGCTGCGCTTTTCTTCCCAAAGCGCACCGCGATTCCCCGATCCTGCCGGTGTTCATTCTATGATTTTGGATGGTCATCACACGTTCCGCGCCGCCAAGCGCGGCTTTCGCCTCCCGTTCATCGCATAACTTTTAACAACAAAAGGCATATGTGCACTAACTAACAGCAGAGATTCACCAGTATACAATACAACACCTGTAGCAGCTGTAAGGTTTGATTTTTCCGACACTTCCGCGAGTTCTTCTGCGGCTGCACCGAGATAACCGACGTTAAATGGCAAATTTTTCCCCCTTGTGCTCGAGATATCAGGGTTCAGCGACATAAAAAAGTCGACATAACCGATAAAAATGCTTAGAGAATTTGGCGGTTCCACTTCAAAAACGTCGACTTAATAGGGTTGTCGAGGTAACCGAGGGCGAGATAACCGGGTTCCACTGTATTACAATTCTATAAAACTGTGTAAAGATAGTTTTTTTAAGGTAATGCAATAATAAAAGTTAAAATCCTACATGCAATCAAAATATCCAGATGGCAGGGTTCAGACTGAGAATTAGCGACAAATAATTTAGACTAACTATTCAAATATTTAACATCACTGCAGGAACCTACAAGCTGCAACTAAGTTTTCAACTATTTGAACATGGAGAAAAATAGCTGAACAAGTGTAACCCACATTACTCTATATGGCAGAAATGTCAAACTACTGCTATTTTCTAAAACTTGCTATTTAATGCACCCACACACATACAACTATATAGAACCATCCAGTCCATATAATTTTGCACCATATTCGTTTATATATATATATATATATATATATATATATATATATATATATATATATATATATATATATATATATATATATATATATATAGTCTCTTATTTCTAATATACATACCTGTATAAATCATGTGGTAATACAATGAAACATAGTGGGCATTAGTAGAGTGGGCATGTTTGTCTCGACTTTCCACAACAACTTGCCTCAAAGATTATGCAATTTTTTTGTTGTACATTTAGCCATATTTGTCCTAATTGTCATCTGGTATTTTTGCCAAATTGTATTAAATTGACTTGGCTCTGGAGTTTCCAGTCCGTAGCTGATACCTAGGGGAGAGTATATGAAAAAGAGTGACCCAATGAGATCAGTTTATCGAGTTTCCTGAAGGAGCCACGAGTGTAAAAATAGCCTTTAGATGAATGTATGGATGCATCCATAGTTCCTGGGCTTATTGGTGGCAGGTCTTGTGGGATGTGGTTCAAGGAGGAGGAAACAGGTAAAAGTTTAGCTCTAAATAATTTGAGCAAGAGGTTTGCTTAAAGATCTATTTTAGTTATCTGAGTAAAGCCCAGTGATAGGACCTATATTCCATGCAACCTTAGTTTGCAGGAGTTGGCCATGTACATTATATGCTTCTCAGCTTACGTGACAAATTAAATGGGTTGAAAAAAAACCAACAATGGTTCTGTTATGCCATGGCTCATGTCACATGTTGCATCAAAGATAACATTCCGGGTCCATTTTAGGCAGCGTTTCAGTTCACACATTTTATTACAGTCTGCATGGTGCATTTTTCTCTTTTTCATTCACTATGTAATTATTTTTCAAGCTTGTGTGCATGATGGAGCGAAGTGTAAAGTATAGAATTATAGGAATCTATGTTCCCTTTCAGGAACTCGAGCTGCATCGGAAAGCTTTGGGAACATGACTGCGTTGTCCATGCTCTGAGTAATGAGTCGAATCAGTCAAAATTGAAGACAGGCTGTCACCAGCAGGGTGACGTCATTACCAGGAAGTATAAAGCGCACCGCTTCAGCTTCTGTTTTGTTCATTTTGCTCTGTGTGAAATAAAAAAAAAAAAAATGTTTGTTTTAAAAAAAAAAAATTAAGGCATTTAGGAAAAAAAATTAAGGCATTTCGGCCGTGTGCTTCTTCCTGTCCTTGCTTCATTTCGAGAAGGGATACTTACAGTGTGTGTGTGGCTTATTTGGGAGTGGAGCATGCTATGCAGCTGCTCCTCTCCCGGCGGGCGCTCTTTGAGGAGAACGCCCCCACTCCTCACGGTTCCGGGTGTATCCCTTTCTCCTTCCTTTGCTTGGTCCGACTCTCGTTCGGCTTCGGATCTACGCCTCTCTGCGATGTTTTCCCCTGTCATGAGAGTGCGCGGGGGGGGGGGGTTGGGCATGCTCTTATAAACCCAATAGTGAGGAGCTCCTGGAGGTTGTGACACAAGCCGTTTAGAAGCTCGATAAAGCTTGGCCGGCTGGTGAGCATAAAGCCCCTCCCTCGGGCAAGCTTGATCAGAGTTTTTTGCTCCCGGCGTAACAGCATCCATGTCGGGGCTTGCCATTTTTCCCTGACCTGCACAACGAGGTGTTTCTCATCCTGCCTTTTCAGCCCCAAGACCGTGGTTTATTCCAACGTATCTGGGCTTAGGGATTAAGTCCCACGCCTCAGCAGATCGGGCCGCTGGGAACAGTATATGCTTCTCAGCATACGTGACAAATTAAAGGGGTTAACTCAGAGCATTCGTAGATTTGGCTGGTCGGGCCGCTGGGTGTTTGCACACCATGTCGGTACTGCAGGCATACCAAGCTGACTTGATGTGGATGCTGGATCTGGGATATTCCTTTGGTGGCCATTTTTCTGAGAACCGCAGTATGCAAAGGAAACCACTAAGGCCATTGGCCGGTCTATGGCCGCCCTAATAGCCACTAAGAGACATCTCTGGCTTACCCTGTCTTAAATACCGGACAGGGACATGGGCGTGTTGCTGGCTGCCCCTCTCTGTCCTTCGGGCCTGTTCGGCGATGTCGTAGATTTGGTAGTTGACAGGTTCCAGGAGTCAAAGAGACAATTTACGGCGTTCCAATGGTATCTCCCACGCCGCGCTCATGGGGCTGCTCGGCGGGCGCAGCCCCAAGCCCAACCCTGCACTTCATACCGCCAAGTAAAAAGACAGAGCATCGCGAAGTGCTCTCCCCCTGTGCGGGATTCTGCTCGCCACACTGGGTCAAAGCCCTGTGAAGTGACAGATCTGAGGACTGTCATCTCCAGAAGAGGGTTCCTGCCAAAAATGTCCTGACCTGACCTGTGGAGGGATGACCGGAGGGCGTGTAGCACCGCTTTTCTCAGTGCCCGTTTCCTCCCAGCCCTATCAGGACTTCAGGGTTTGTTAACCCTGCCACAAAATGTGCTTCAGAGCACGACCTGCTCCACCGAGCTCCCTCCTTTGGTTCCGCCCAGAATCATTGCAGACCAGGAGGTCTCATTTCCAGAGCCGAGTTTCGGCACTGCCCCGGCTCTGGACACACCGGAGGTCAGTCTCGAGAGAACCTGGCAGGCTTTAGGGCCTCCATATCCTTAATTATATCGACAATTGTTAGATATTAGCTCAATCAGAGCAGTTAGCGGTCCAGCATCGAGATGCCGTTCTCGCTCACATAAAGGAGCTGGAGTTTCGACCTTAGGAGACTCAAAATTAAACAGTTTATTGACATATGTAGAAGAATCCGGTAAGGTACAAGAGGTTAGTATACTTTAAGACTCTTCTCTGTTCTAGCACCGAGGTGGTGGAATGAACTTCCCCTAGATATCCGAACAGCGAAGTCCCTGTCGACGGGTAAAGACCAACCTTTTCCTAAAACACTTAAACTAACACTGTACAAGTTTGCTTCATTAAAATTATAATATAAAAAAAACCCTCTGAGTTGAAGGGTGATTTATCTTAAGTTTGTTATCTACAAACCTGATTCCAACAAAGTTGGGACACCGCAAATTGTGAAAAAAAAACAAAATGCAAAATTGTGGAAGTTTCAAATTTCAAGATTTTATTCAGAATACAACATAGATGACATATCAAATGTTTAAACAGAGAAAATGTATCATTTTAAGGGAAAAATAAGTTGATTTAAAATTTCATGGCATCAACACATCTCTAAAAAGTTGGGACAAGCCATGTTTACCACTGTGTGGCATCCCCTCTTCTTTTTATAACAGCCTGCAAACATCTGGGGACTGAGGAGACAAGTTGCTCAAGTTTAAGAATAGGAATGTTGTCCCATTCTTGTCTAATACAGGCTTCTAGTTGCTCAACTTAGGTCTTTTTTGTCGCATCTTCCTCTTTATGATGCGACAAATGTTTTCTATGGGTAAAACATCTGGACTGCAGGCGGGCCATTTCAGTACCCGGATCCTTCTTCTATGCAGCCATGATGTTGTAATTGATGCAGTATGTGGTCTGGCATTGTCATGTTGGAAAATGCAAGGTCTTCCCTAAAAGAGACGACGTCTGGATGGGAGCATATGTTGTTCTAGAACGTGGATATAACTTTCAGCATTGATGGTGCCTTTCCAGATGTGTAAGCTGCCCATGTCACACACACTCATGCAACCCCATACCATCGGAGATGCAGGCTTCTGAACTGAGCACTAATAACAACTTGTACGTTTTCCAAAAAGAACTTTAAATTTTGATTCGTCTGACCACAGAACAGTTTTCCACTTTGCCACAGTCCATTTGAAAGGATCCTTGGTCCAGACAAAACATCTGCGATTCTGGATCATGTTTAGATATGGCTTCTTTTTTGACCTTAGAGTTTTAGCTGGCAACGGCTAATGGCACAGTGGATTGTGTTCATCGACAATGTTTTCTGGAAGTATTCCTGAGCCCATGATTTCCATTAGAGTAGCATTCCTGTATGTGATGCAGTGCCGTCTAAGGGCCTAAAGATCACGGGTATCCAGTATGGTTTTCCGCCCGAGACCCTTATACACAGAGATTTTTCCAGATTCTCTGAATCTTTGGATGATATTATGTACTGTAGATAATGATAACTTCAAACTATTGCCAATTTTTCTCTGATAAACTCCTTTCTGATATTGCTCCACTATTTTTCGCCGCAGCATTGGGGGAATTTGTGATCCTCTGCCTATCTTGACTTCTGAGAGACACTGCCACTCTGAGAGGCTCTTTTTAAACCCAATCATGTTGCCAATTGGATTAATAAGTTGCAAATTTGTCCCCAGCTGTTCCTTATATGTATGTTAACTTTTCCGGCCTCTTATTGATACCTATCCCAACTTTTTTGGAATGTGTAGCTCTCATGAAATCCAAAATGAGCCAATATTTGGCATGACATTTCAAAATGTCTCACTTTCAACATTTGAATTGTTATCCTCTATCTGCAAAAATACAAGTTTATGAAATTTGTAAATTATTGCATTCCTTTTTTATTCACAATTTGTAGTGTCCCAACTTTTTTGAATCAGGTTTATAGCATACCAGTGTAGATTTATTGATTGATAGAGACTCTAAGCACTTTTGTACGTCGCTCTGTACAAGGGCATCTATCCAATGCTCCCAGCAGCCTCTGACATCATTTATATAGGCCATAAAAGTAAAATACAACACATAAATTACTAAATTATAAATTGTGGGCACCTGAGCATAAGATCTGTATGTGATTTTTAACATTCCATTCTACACACCGTCCACGTTTGCTGTTATAATAACCTCCACTCTTCTGGGAAGATGTTCAACTAGATTTTGCAGTGTGCTCATGAAGATTTGTGCTCATTCAGCAATAAGGGTGTTTGTAAAATCAGGTACTGATTTTGGTAACGTGAGGAGGCCTGGGGTGCCTTTCAGCAGATGCTCTTATCCAGAGCGATTCACAATTATCTCATTCATAAAACTGAGCAGTGAAGTTGAGTTAAGGGCCATGCTCAAAGGCCCAGCAGTGCCAGCTTAGTGTGTGCCTAGTGATGAGGGATTTAAACAGATTTGAATGGAAGTACAAACATCTTATCCTCTGAGCTATCCCAAAACATTAAACCACCAATGGGTGACATTTACGGCATTTTGGCAGACATCCTTATCCAAAGCGACTTACATTTACCCATTATCTTACAACGGGGTTAAGAGCCTTGCTGAGGGCCAGGAGTGGCAGCTTGGTGGCTGGGATTTGAACTTACATCCTGACCACTCTGCTACTGTACCATCTCAAAGGTGTTCAATAAGGTTGAGGACAGAACTCAATAGCACGCCACACAAGATCATTCAGTCCAATAAAGCATGTTTTTAATGAATCTTGCTTTGGGCACAGTGTTAAATGTCATGCTACAGGACTCAGAGACAACTGATACAATTGTGTGCCTCCAATGATGTGTTAACAGAACCACATATGGCTGGCAAAGTCCCAGTACTTTTTTCCATATAGTGTAAGTGAAAACACACAATTGAAACATAGATTTGGACAAACATCTAAATGGACAACATTTCAGGAGTCTAAAATGTTACACCTCTTTTCTATTTCATGGTTTTAGGTGTATGGTTTTTTTTTTACAATATTTATAGCTGGCAGATTTGCACAATAAATTTTTGCACCATGCTACGTTTTCATTTGCAACTCCATTGGCCATTTGGCTTTTGATTATAATGGACCCAGCCGCTAGAGCATACAGGGCATACTGTTCATTGTCCTAACACACACACACATTTTTCCATCACCCACATGCTCATGTAGACTTTATTTTGACGTGAGTCATCTGTAAATGCTGTGTACCACTAAATGTTTAAAGTATTTCCTTCAAGTTTACAGTTGCAGTTTCATGTAAGAACCAAGTAATGGCATAACAACGTAGTAACATATGATGAAATCCTTCAATACAGCTGAGATACAAGGACATCCCAAATTTATTTATCTTTAACAAGATAAGTACTTTTGTATGCATTCTGTTTAAAGCATCCAGCAAAATTTATAACTGTTGTCATCAGAACTAGCAAAAAAGCCTGCCAGGTTCCTAACAACTAGCTATATTCAACAAAGCTAGCTTGTTTTTTTTTTGCTAATTCCGGTTAAGGACAACACCGATTCTAGTAGCTAATGGCTAAGCAGCAAGTCATCAGCAATTCTGGCTATGGGTAAATTAGTTCATTCTCAAAATATTTAGAGATGCATGTTGTGCACATGACCAGCAAACTTACGAAAAAGAAATAATTAATGGAACATTAATGCAAATATTACAGTTACATAATTTTAATAAAAGAACATTGCACTTCTATGACACTAGACATTTGTGTCTATGTAAATAAATGTAAGTCGAATTGTACTCTGATTGTAATACGTTTTTGTAATACATCTGGGAAAAATGATTGATACTTTCATGGAAGCATCATTTCCTCACTAGGAACATTTAATTCATTTTTTTTATGTATTGACAAACCACATGTTATGGTGTCAGTTATGGATATTACATAGTTTATTTACACTCTGTGAATAATTGGAAATTATTAACTAACGATGTAAAACTGGACAATTTTTGACCATTTGGTTGAGAAATTTGCCAAGAAATCTTGACGAGAAAGTAATCTATTTTTCTTTACAATCCTTTCTATTCTGAGGAGTATAGTATGTTACAGTCACTTCAATAACACCCTGTTCATGGCTTTGTACTCTTTGATGCAGCTGTGTGTGTGTGTGTGTTTCTGGGTGTGTGTATCCCCTGGAAACCTGTCACTGTAATTGCTGTAATAAAGCTATCACAGGGGCATCAACTGTAACTGCTGTGAGAGTCAAAGAGACAGAAAGAGAGAGCGAGAGAAAGAGAGAGCGAGAGAGAGAGAGAGAGAGAGAGAGAGAGAGAAGGGAGCAGTGTGAGTTTACGAATCCGGCTTGTGCTCGCCGTCACCCACTTCCACTGAATGAACGTGTCTGGGTCAGCATCGGCGAGTCAGAGACGAATGACTAATTCTCATTTAATTAGTGAAAACATAAGGAGCCAATGTGGTGTCACCTTGTCACTGCTGGGCCCTGTTCCAAACCCCAAAGCTCAAAACCACGAGGGCAGAAGAGACGAGTGGAGTGGAGGGTGTCGGGTTAGGAGTTGAAGGGCTTTCTGGGGTAATTGGCATTGAGTGGTGGGAGCTATTAGAGAGTGTTTAGGGGTAGATCGCTGCACTGCACTGCAGTGGGGGGTCAGTTTGGGACTTGTGCTGAAGGGTGTGTTTACTTTGCTAAAATTTTGTGATTTGTGATTCTCCTCTACTAAGGTTAAAAAGGGGACATATTCTCTTTTTCTATTTTTTCTTAAAAAGCCGAAAGGGAAACTTTTAGCAAATGTGAATGTTTGTTTTAGAGTTGCTGTGTAGAAATAACGCAAACACCAATGACCGGAAAAAAAAAACTTTTATCCAATGTCTGCATTTGCTCTTATTTATATATTCTCTTATTCCACACTGAGTCCCCATTTGCTGTTATATTAACCTCCAATTTTCTGGGAAGATGTTCCACTAGACTTTGGAGATTTGTGAGATCCATTCAACCACAAGGGTGTTAGTAAAGTCAGGTACTGATATAAGTGAGGTGAGGAGGCCTGGGGTGGAGTCAGTTTCAATAGGGTTGATGTCTTTCACTCCAACCCATAGATCTTCAGCTGGCTTTGTGCATGGGGGCAATGTCATGCTGGAACAGGTTTGGGCCTTCTAGTTTTAAAATAAGTGGAAAATGTATTGCTAGCACATCCAAAGACGTCCTATACAATTGTGTACTTTGGTTTGGGAAGAAAACGGTCAATATGGCTGGAAAAGTCAGGTGTCCCAAAACTTTTTGATTCTCCAGTTTTAATATTTTGTAACAAAACGAAAGCTTTGACTTTTTGTGTTTTTTCCACCATCGGCAGGTCTTTAGGATGGATGACTTTATATGCTTTGTAAGTTATTATACACTGGCCAGGCATAACAATATAAAAGTATAACATTCTGAGCAGTGAGTGAATGAATTAGTGGGTGGGATATATAAGTTGATGTTTTAGAAGAAGGAAAAATGGGCAAGCGTAAATATTTGAGTGAGTTTGATGGAGGCCAAATTGTGACCACTAGACGAATAGGTCAGAGCATCTACAAAATTGCAGCTCTTGTGGGCTGTTCTTGCTCTGAAGGGTTCAGTATCTATCAAAAGTGCTCCAAGGAAGGAACAGTGATAAACCAATGACAGGGTCATGGGGGCCAACGATCGTTGATATACTTGGGGGCGAAGGCTGGTCCGTGTGGTCCGATCCAACAGACAAGCTCCTGTAGTTCAAATTGCTGAAGAAGTTGATGCTGTTA
The DNA here is from genome assembly GCF_014805685.1 of Silurus meridionalis. Lineage (NCBI taxonomy): Eukaryota > Metazoa > Chordata > Actinopteri > Siluriformes > Siluridae > Silurus > Silurus meridionalis. The sequence goes on from NC_060897.1 coordinate 3,730,838, forward strand.
ATGCTCGAAGAGTCAGGACTGTTTTGACAGCAAAGGGGGACCAACACAGTATTAGGCAGGTGGTCATAATGGTATGCCTGATCAGTGTATATTATTTTTCTATTTTTTTAAATTATTATTATAATTTTTATCTTGAAACTTAGGCTGGTAAGAAAATATTTGCCTATATTATGGACCAACATTTCAACATCTCATTGCTTGTATGTATTAATGGCAAATACATGATAGCAAATGCTCTATTTTCAAATCAGCAGCATTAATTAATACATGGGTGAATTTGAGCTCCAGGTAAAAGTCCTCATGCAAGGTGACCTTGATCAAATGACGCCAAAATCTAGTGCAGGGAATTCCAGGACCCTGATGGAGAATGAGGTTAATGTTTTGAATGTGCGTGTGTGTGTCCCCTCTCTCTTACACACACACACACACACACACACACACACACCAATTCATTAGAGAGCCTTGAAGAACGAGTTTGCTTTATAGATGGTAGAAATGAGTCTTAATTACTTACAATTGAGTATTCTTGGTCACAGAATGGCAAATATTTTGTTTCGTACATGTAGGTCGAGGTAATAGCTCAATTCAAGTTTGAGGAAGGCATGCATGGGTATACACACTGCATTTTACTGTAGTTATCCCTTCTATACAACTTCTTGCTTAACAGAACCAGAATTAAAATAAAAATGAAGACTACAAATGAATTCCCTTTGTTGAAACCATCTGCTGTATGTTTGCCAAAATTGTTCCTTTAAAAAAATCTTAAGATTGTTAATTATTGTAGACCCCAAAACAGGTTTTAATAGAAACTCATTTCTCTAAGATTGGTTAATTAATGTAGATTCTTTACAGGGTTTGAAATGGATCTTTCCATGTAATCCTTTCTAAAAGGGCTTGTTGTAGGACCTGTTTCTGAAAGGAAACCCATTTGTGTTGTACATTCGATTCATATTCTATATTTATGTTTTTTATGTACTCAAATGTCATTAACTGTAGCTTTCAAGAGGTAGGACTGAATTCACATCAACTGGAATCCACTATTTGCACCTGGGGATGGTTTCACTTCAACAGCCTAAAGATCCATGAAGTTACTGAGCAACTCAGAGGATGGATTAAAGCCGTAACTATATCAAAGGTCTGCTACAACTGCTCAGGACCACAGTTTGCATTAACAGAAACTGCATTTAAGTGCGTATCAACAGTAAACCTCAACAATGGTTGAACATTCACTCACATGAGGATGGGTTTCCCTTTTAAATCTGGTTCCTCTCAAGGTTTCTTCCTCATGCCATGAGTTTTTTTGTGCCACAGTCACCACAAGCTTTGAAAATAATGTTTATTGTTAAAAGCACAATACAAATAAAAATGAATACAACTAAATAATAGTAGCTTCTTTAGCAGGTTCTTCTAAAGTCTAAATGAAAACCCTCTATTGTCTTCTTCTCCTTCTTCTTTCGGCTGTTTCTATTAGGGGTTGCCACAGCGGATCATCCGCCTCCAAACTACCCTGTCCTCTACATCTGCCTCTTTCAACCCAACCACCTGCATGTCTTTCCCTAACCACATCCATAACCCTCCTCCCTGGTCTTCCTCTTTTCCTTCTTCCTGTTGGCTCCATCCTCAGCATTCTCCTACCGATATACCCCATGTCCCTCCTCTGCACATGTCCAAACCATCTCAGTCAAGCTTCTCTCACTTTGCCCCATGAAGTCCTGCATGCACTGTCCCTCTGATAAACTTGTTTCTAATCCTGTCCATCCTCATCACTCCCAATGACAATCTCAGCATCTTCAGCTCTGCTACCTCCAGCTTCACCTCCTGTCTTTTACTCAATGCCACTGTCTCTAAACCATACAACATCGCAGGTCTCACCACAGTCCTATAAACTTTCCCTTTCACTCTTGCAGATACTCTTCTATCACAAATCACTCCTGCTATCACTCTTCTCCACCCACTCCACCCTGCCTGCACTCTTTTTTTTCACTTCTCTAATCTCTATTACTTTGCACTGTTGACCACAGGTTCTGCCACATCCCTCTTTACCTGCTGCTGCATCTCCTTATACTCCTGCCTACTTTTCTCATCACTCTTTTGATCCCAATTCTGTTTTGCCAACCTCTTTCTCCTTATGCTCTCCTGCACTTCCTCATTCCACCACCATGTCTCTTTGTCTTTCTTCCTATTTCCAGATGTCACACTAACTGTTGCAGTAGTTGCCCAATCATCCAGCACCTCTCCACCACCACTGAGCCTCTGTCTGATCTCTTCCTTGATTCTCCCACTACAGTCTTCCTCCTTCAGTTTCCACCATCTTATTCTTCTTTCAATCCTCACTCTCCTCCTCTTCTTCTTTACCTTCAAAACGATCCTACAGACCACCATCTGATGCTGTCAATCTACACAGTCCCCTGCCAACACCTTACAGTCTCCAATCTCCTTCAGGTTGCATCTCCTGCATTGAACATAGTCCACCTGTGTGCACCTTCCTCTGCTCTTATACATCTCCCTATGATCCTCCTTATTAAAATAAAGTATTCACCACTGCCATTTTCATCCTTTTAGCAAAATCTACCACCATCTGCCCTTTTACATTCCTCTCCCTAAGACCATACCTACCCATTAACTCCTCATCTGTGTTCCTTCACCAACATGGCCATTGAAGTCTGTAACAATCACCAATCGTTCTTTCCTAGGTACTGTACATCTTCTACCACTTCATCTAACTCACTCCAGAATTTTTCTTTCTGCTCCATCTCACAACCCACTTGTAGAGCATAGGCACTGATGACATTTATCATCACCCATTTCACATTTAACTTCCAGCTTCAAGTTCATTACACATTCATTAGAACCTCTCTTCACCTCCACTACACTCTTACTGTACTCTTCCTTCAGAATCACCCCTACACCTTCTCTCTTTCCATTCACACCATGAAATATCTATCTATCTATCTATCTATCTATCTATCTATCTATCTATCTATCTATCTATCTATCTATCTATCTATCTATCTATCTATCTATCTACAGTGGCTCTTCAATTGTGCTTTGTAACTTTCTTAAGGTGGTTCCTTCAAGATATCATAATGTTTAAACAATGGATCTTCTAGAGATGTTTCTTCATCCAAATGTTTGGGGTAGTCATCTTGCATATGAGTACACATAATTAAAATCAACTCATCTCTCTGGGTAAAGAGGGTTGTTTTTGGCCTGATTGTTCTCTTCTTTCCCACTCAGAAACTCCAGAGGAAGCTCACCCTCCAACACCATCCTGGCCTCCAGTCTTGGCTTCCATTACTGCTGAGTTGCCACACATGGACACCCTCAGCACACATCAAGCCAAGCTAAAGCCCTCATGAAACCACCCACTAGACACTTTCTCATTTTTTCCAAAGGCTGGCTTGGATTGTGGGCTTTGTGTTTGCTCTTGGAAAGATACACCGTTACATAAAACAGAGAGGAAAGAAACAAAGACACAAATCAGATCTCACGAGCAGAAGAGCAAAGGGCTGAAAGTTGACGAAAAGACATGAAGAAAAATTAGTCTCATGCTGTTGTTTGGATGAGTGCCTCCCGACATGTCGCATCAGAAAGGACGATCGCCTACAATTCCCGCGATGCCATGTGCAGACACCCAGTACTCCCGATCTATCGAGTCTCTGTGTGTTGTAACTTTGTTAGGTGCTGCCTGAAGCATCTCAAGAGTCACTTCTCTTCAAGGCGCATGTTTCATTAATGTGATTTACAGGAATGTGAAAAGTGCGGCAGGCAGAAAGGGCAGGGAAGGACAGGGCTGCAGAAATGAAGGAGGAAGACAGAAGCAGAGGGAGCGAGGAAAACCGGTAGGAGGTTTGTCATGGGGATGACAAGGTTATGAGGAGGTGATGAATACGAGACCGGCGTAATGCGACATCTGATATAAATTAATGGCCAGCCAAAGTGTCTCGCAACTAATGCCGGTGCAGTTAATTGAGCTGCCAGTGACGGTAAGAGAGAACAGAACAGAAAGAGAGAGCGAGAGAGAGACAGAGGGAGCGAGGGGGCAATAGAGAAAAGAAAATAATTGTACTGACTTTACTGATAATTGTTTTTTTTTGCATGGGTGAGAGTTAGGCATGTAGCGGTACATGAATTTGTACTGAACCGTTTCGGTACAGGGCTTTCCATTTGGTGCACATGTGTACTGAATGCAATCATTTTTACAATCTGAGTTCCGTCACAAATGTACTGGTGGCAGACCGCAAGATTTTTTAGTCTCTGCCTAACACTTTTAGCGCAGTGTCACTGTTTTTTTTATTATTATTATTATTAACATTTACATTTACCGCATTTAGCAGACGCCCTTGTCCAGGCGATTTACAAAAGTGCTTCGAATAAATCGACACTGGTCTACTATATTACACACTTAAGATAAATCAGACTATAACTTTTGATTTTTACAAAGCAAACTTGGAAAGTGCTAATTTAAGTGTTTCAGGAAGAGGTAAGTCTTCAAACGTCGCTTAAATATAGTCAGGGACTCCACTGTTCGGACATCTAGGGGAAGTTTATTCCACCACCTCGGTGCCAGAACAGAAAAGAGCATATTAAACAACAATGCCGGGGGTATAGAAAAAGAAACTAGCGATAGCGCAGTGTCACTGTAGCTACTCACTCCGTACCAGAAATATGATTTGTAGTGTGTTTTCAAACAAAGATTTTATTTTGCACATGCTCGAAATCACTGCTACTTCCTGTTATTGGCAATGTTTTTTACGACTGTCTAGCGACATGGACTTTTTTGTGTTTTATGTACAGATTCAAGAAATTTTCTTATAAGGAGAAAATCCTGACAATTCCGCATATAGAGGGAGTGAATGAATTAAGGATGGAAGGAATAGAGACATTTGTTAAAGTATGCTAAAATAAGCACAACAGTTAAGTAGAACATAAAATATCAAATGTAAAACATACACACACACACACACACACACACACACACACACACACACACACACACACACACACATTCTATATTTTTATATCTGTATTACCCAAATGGGGTCTAACAAATATCAGCTATTTTATTGAATTTTTTTCATGTATGATATTTTCTTTAATCAAATAATTTGTGCCTATTTAATCGATGACTTAATTCAATCAATATAATAAAAAAAGTGTATTGCAATAATTTGATTTATTCTCTTACATTTTTATGTATTTAATTTAACCCAAGCAAGCATTTTATTAAAAATTGTTTTAATAATGTAAACTGTTGATGTTCACAAATGTTAATAATGATAAACTGCATTAATAATAATAATAATAATAATAATAATAATAATAATAATAATTTTTTTAAAAATTATGTTTTTTATTTCTTCCCCAAAATCGAACCAAACTGCGACTTAAAAACCGAAGTACGTACCGAACTGTGAATTTTGTGTATTGCTATACCTCTAGTGAGTGCATGTTTAGCAAAAGATGTTTGGAACGTAATGGAAAATTCCACAAACCACTCTTTACATGTCACTGAATCCTGCTTGTGTTAGCAGGAAGAACAGGAACCTCCAGCCTCCCACTATCTACTAACCCTTTTTACAGGTCACACAGATTTTTGCTCAACCACATTTTCTGCTCGAATCCTTATCCTTATTTCATTCCTTACTCCTGACCGTTAAAAAAAAAAAGAATAAAAAAATTTAAACCCAGAATTCTAAAGAAAACAGATGGAGGGATGAAGGGAGAACCTCCGAGGGGGCGAGAGATGAGAATTGTTGCAGAATGTTTCTCGATGTGACCTTTATGCCAACGTTCACATCTGTGCTTTCGCTCTCATCATCCTGATCCGACGGTACCACAGAGAGATGGAGACAGCTCGGAGACCCATCATCGGGGTGTGTGTGTGTGTGTGAGTGTGAGAGAGAGAGAGAGAGAGAGAGATCAGTGGTTGCTGCTTTTAGTGGTCCTGTGATAAAGATCAGCTACATCCATGTCAGCTGCTGTCTAAAAAGAAAGAGAAGTCAATCTAGGAATAACGAGAGAGCAGATGAATATGTGATGTAAAAGGGGAGGAGCCATTAGATCTCTGTCCGTGAAGGTCATTTAAGTATTAGCTGTTAGTATATAAGGTTAAACCACATTACACTCATGCTAGCAAACAGAACATTGGCATTTTTATGTACTGTATTCATTTAGGATGGTATGATTTACCATTTTGCATCGGCACATCAGCATAAAAGTTTACAATGTGACGCATCAATAATAAATAAATAAATAAATAAATAAATAAATAAATTGATGAGGCCTAAATGCCATAAAATTTTAAATGTGTGCATCAGATACTATTTGTATCATGATGCATCGGTATTTAACATATTTACATTGGTAAAAAAATATTTATTTATAAATTATTATTAGTAAATGCACTTTTATTATTTTTAAAGTGACCGATAATTTGAAATATATTTTATATGTGGATGAATTTCTTTTCGCTAAAAGATTTTTAAAAGACGTATCAACCCTACAGAGGCTGAGGCGTGTCCTGAGAGTTACATAACAGAATACAGATTAACATGGCAGAGGTAGAGCTGCATATTCCTGCTGACAAAACAGGAAACAAAACTTAAAGTGAACTATCTATACATATTGAATTGCAGAGAATCATATTTTGTTGATTGCATTGTATTGCATTGAATTTCATTGTTTGAATCAAATTTAAATCGCATCTCATTGGTAGCTGCTTCATAGGTATCGTATCATTGGCTATGCGTTGAGATGCAAAACGCATCAGCCTCAGTTATGCAGAGTTGTGTATGTATAAAGTAAAGTAGCAAATCCAAGTGACTGGCTTCACAATTAGGCTAATCCTGTAATACTACTGCCAAAGCTACTGCTGACTGATGCTAGTTAAGCAAGCTAGGTAGCAACCTTGGCTACTTGTTTACACAAAATATCAGCTAGCCAAAGTTTCTACAACCTGTTTTAATTTATACAATAGCTCAAAACAAGATAACAAGATCAAGTAAGAGAATCAAATGCTAGCAAACGTGGCTACTGTGATAGCTAGCATGCAAAGGGCAAGCTAGCTGGTTTAGCTTCTCGACTAGCTTCTAACTTGACTAGCTTCTGAAATCCAGAAGTTACATCAGCCAAATTCACACCCATCCTCTGGTGGGTTTTTTCTATTAAAAGATACACTCCAGAGGTTTTAGAGCAGTTACACAAGACAAATGGGCGACATCCTCTTGGTACACGCATATGAGTGTATAAAGGAAGCAGCCTGAGGGGAGACAGGAAGCAGGTTGGCAGCAATTAAACTAACAATTCTGCGATGTCCCGTGATGCTTACATCGGGCAGCTTTGCTCTAATCCTACAATTAGAGTGGAAAATGAGCCTTGATATAGCCAAAAAAATAAAAAAGGTAAGTACACACAAACACACACACACACACACACACACACACACACACACACACACACACACACACACACACACTTTTCCTAAATAACATTGATGCTTTGTTCTCTGTAACCTCCTGACCTTAAATAAACAGTGATGAGTGTTCAGCTGACTGCAGCTCATCGGGATGACAGAACTGCTTAGGTGGTGTTGCTGGTGTGTGTGTGTGTCTCAACAAAATCCAGGTCTTCAGTGATGTCACACCAAATTGGTAATGTGGTTTAGGACACCTAAAGGTCGTAGGTTGCGTAAGAAAACGCCGTCCTTACCAAAGCTTCAACACCCTCAAGACCCTATCTGCTGGAACTTATCTCCTAGACTCTGCTTCCTAGACCCCAAATTTGGAAACTTAGCATTATTAACCGCCTGCAGTAAGTGAAATTCACTTTAGTTTATTTGTATAACACTTTTAACAATTGTCCCAAAGCAGGTTTACAGAAATAAATAGAAATTAAAACAGCAATGATGTGTCAAAATGCTGAAATGTAAATGTGGAACAGGTTAATGCTTCAGTTAGAGATGATGTATGTAGGTGGTGCAGCTGAAGCTACAGTCACATTGTGACTGTCACATTGTGTTCATTGGGTTTCTTGCTTTAGTAATGGTATTCTTCTAGCAGGTTGATGGATGTGTAAGCCAGTAGGTTTGTTGTTTGGTCTGGAGCTTGAGTTTATATCCTGCCACTCCTGGTGCCCTAAGCATGGAAATGAGCATGAATATAGAACAATTCAGAGATTTGTGTAGGTTTCACATATGCAGTGTTTAGTCCATTTAAATGGTTTTGGAACAAATTAAAAAAAAAAAAAAGATAAAAACACACCCAGGTTCAGGGCAAAAATAACCACCTAAGAATCTGTTTCTATTAAACACGTTTTTTGTTCAGGCACTCGAGCTGCATCGAAAAGCTTTGGGGACGCCTCTGCATTGTTCACGCTCTGAATCACAAGTATAATCAATTCAAAATGCAAAGTGCGGCATCACCGGCGTGGTGACGTCACGACCAGGAAGCTTAAAAGCACATGGAGTGAACCCAGCGGCAGCTTCTGGTGTTCAGGAAGCGCTCTGTGTGTTTGTCCGGTAAAAGTAGGAGCTGTTTAGATTTATGTTTTCAGCTATGAAAGCGACCAAGAAGACGAAGCATTGCTTTTCCGTGTGTTTGGAAACGTAACCTGGAGACGTTTCCAATCAAACCTAAACTCTTTTTAAAGTTGATTTGCTGGAGCTTCTGTGTACTGGTTTTTGGACTGATGAGCAATATCTCCATCTCATCAAAATTTTATAATAGAAAGTTATGTGTCATCCAAAATTCTTAAATTTGAATTTTAAAATTAACACACTGTTAAGATAACCAATTGAGATGTTTCATCTGGTTTTGATGAGATTATATATACGGTAGCTGAGTATCATCAGCATAACAACTTAGAAAGGGATGCATGTAGATTTTAAAAAAGCAGGGGCCCTATAAATGAACCTTGTGGTACCCCACATTTTACTTGCATTGACCTACAAAATTAGACAGGTAGGATCTGTTATTCAGGTACTTAATGCCTGAACCTGAATGCCTATTTAATTCTGAGAAAGTCATGATCTTTTGTGTCAAATGCTGCACTAAGGTTTAATAAAACTAACAGAGAGATGCAGTCTTTGTCAAAATCTTAAAAACAGTTAATTTGTCATTTTAAATAGAGCAGTTTCTATAATATGATGCGGAATGAAACCTGACTGAAACTGAAGATATATGGAAGGTTTGAAATGGATCTGAAATTTGATAGTTCATCACTTCTTAATTAGGTCTAACACTTCTTTCAGTAATTTGTTAAAATTGAGCCTTTTTGCGCTCGTTTCATTTTTATTATTGCTACATGCACTTGGCTTAAATTATGTACATTTTTCTGCTAATGACTTTTAAGTCATTTCAACTCATTCAATTCAATGCAATTTTATTTGTACAGCACAATGGACATTGTCACAAGCAGCTTAACAGCATACATCGATAACAAATATAACTTTAAAATGTTTAAATTCATTAAAAAGTACATGAAAATGTTTTAAGAAAACTGCTTAAATAAAATATGCCTAAAATGTGATGCTAATTTCTAAATTATTTTAAAAGTGAAGCATTAATGAATTTTAAATGTGCTCAGTTTTTAATTATAGCATAACCAATAAAAATAGATCAGACAAAAAAGCTGTCACGATCTTAACGATCACAGGTGGTGAGCGTAGATTTGTATTCGCCAAGTAGCCCATCAGTGTCCCTCTTACAACTGTTTGATTCATCAGTGACATGAGCTAGAATGATCAATTTATACTAGCATAATGGTATATGAAAATGGATATATGATTCCTTCAGTTTTAAAGATACATCAGCAAACAGCACATTTAATTCAACTGGTATTTAAAAGGAGACTTGACAAGAATATATTTTAGAATGAATGGAAAGAGAGTCTGAAGGTTTAGAGTTCATATCCCAGCTTCACCAAGCTGCCATTTCTAGGGCCCTAAGCAAGACCTTTAGCTGCTCAGTTGTGTACATAAGATAAATGTAATTCATTTAGTATAAGGGCGTCTGCCATAAACGTGTCATAAGCATAATGTAAAATCTGTCATTTAGTTTATTTTAGACGGCAGAGTTTTTTTACATTTATATTAAATAGGGATGCACCGAATATTCGGCCACCGGAAATTTTCGGCCGAAAACCGAAAATGCACTTTTGGGCCATTTTCGGCTGAAAATTTTCAGAAAGACTTTGATCACCGAAAAAACGCGTCCGAAACAGTTTGTTGTGATGACGCAAACAGAAACCGCGCCTGCAGCAACATGTGTGGACGTATTTCAGTATATCTGAGAAAGACCCACGGATAGCGGTTTGCAAAACATGTAATGCCGAAATTTCAAGAGGAGGTGCGTCTGCATGTCGGGTTTAATTTATCAGCTGAAATCCAAACATCCCGATCCCTATGCTGAATATGAGATGAATGCGGCACAGAAAAGCAAAACCCCTCCGAGCACGCGCACTCCGTCTGTGGCGGACGTTTTTGAAAAGGCAAGGAATTTTCCCAGTGATAGTGTCAAGGCAAAGGTCATTACACAAAAAGATTATGGAATTCATTGCCTTAGATGATCAGCCATTCTCTGTCGTAGAAGATGTGAGGTTTCGCAGGCTGATCGAGCACATTGAGCCCCGTTATGCCATACCGAGCAGACGACATTTTTCAGAGGTGTGTTTACCTGAGCTGTTTAATGTTGTTGCAACTTACGTCCATAAGCATATAACTGCAGATATTTCAGCAATTAGTTTCACGACAGACATTGTTTGAATTTTATTTTATTCTTGCAATGTGCTATAAATAAATATTTTCATCATTTGTAATTGATTTATTCTTTGAAACTTTAATATTAATTTATGCAATTGAAAAAAATAATAACAAATAATAATTGGCATAAATTCTTTCGGTGTTTCGGTTTTCGGACTTGCTTTCCTCTTTTTCGGTTTTCGGTTTCTGCCAAGAATTTTCATTTCGGTGCATCCCTAATAATAAATGTAAATAAAATAAATGTTTTTGTATGATGGGTATATACACTGACCAGGCATAACCTGCCCAATATTGTGTTGGTTGCCATTTTGCTGCCAAAACGGTCGTGACCCGTCGAGGATGAACAGCATGAACTTCTTCAGCAATTTGAGCTAAAGGAGCTCGTCTGTTGGATCCAACCACACGGTCCAGCCTTCTCTCCCCGCATGCATCAATGAGCCTTAAGTTTACCACTGTTTCTTCCTTGAAGCACTTTTAAAATATACTGACCACTGCAGACCAGTAACAGCCAACAAAAGCTGCAGTTTTGGAGATGCTCAGACCCAGTCGTCTAACCATTACAATTTGTCAAACTCGCTCAAATCCTTCCGCCTGCCCATTTTTCCTGCTTCTAACACATCAACTTTGAGGACAAAATGTTTACTTGCTGCCAAATATATTCCACCTTCTAACAGTTGCCATGATAAAGATCAGTGTTATTCACTCCCCGGGCATATTGTTATAATGTCATGCCTGATCTGTCTAGTTTAAGCGAGTAATGATGTCAATCTTATCAAGAACTTTTAAGCTTGTCACATGTACATTACAGCAAAATTACCCCTCCCCCAGGAAGCTTGGGTCAGAGCGCAAGGTCTACCATGTTATAGCGCCCCTGGAACACAAAAAGTTAAGGGCTTTGCTAAAGGGCCCATACGCGTGGTAGCATGGCAATACCAGGTCTTGAACCCCTGCCCTTCTGATCAGTAACCCAGAGCCTTAAGCTACCACTTCTCTCTCATTAGGGCAAAATTAAAGTAATTTTTTTTGCACAATAATGACATAATAATATAAATAATTTTGCTGCATAGGCAAAATAAAATGATCCTGGAGTAATTGCTAAGCAGCCACTGGCCCTCGTGCAATGATCAGTGTTTGGTATTTGAACATTCTGGTGCGTAGTTTAAAGCTAACAGACAAAGTTAGCAAGTTGATCTGCAAATGAATACATATTGGAGGACAGCATAATTAAATGTAATTATATTAAATATCCAAATACTTATGTTGGCTTCCAAGCTCAATATTACAACGTCGCGTCTCGTCTGTGGTAGATTCTCATGATCTTTCCTTCCTTTCTTAATTACATTTCCGCTCCTCCATACATTGTGTGTGTTTATATCTTGGCTTTACACCAGAGGATGTTTTTCCGTCTGCCTTCGTGCCACGAATATCTTCTGCTTTCTTTCTTTTTTTTGTTTTAATTTACATTAGCTATGATGAGAAAAATGCCCTTATACTGATATTCCCTCCTGCTCATTTTCTTCTGAATATAAAACCAGAAATGAATCACCTTACAGCATTTCCTTCCCGAATCTGTAATAGGATTGCTTTCTCTCGGGATAGATTAGCTACTCAGCGCCGTGAGCTAATTGACGCTCCGCTTCCATGTGAAATCATGATGGCGTTTTTAAGGTGCATCATCAGCATGGAATGTGGAGAAATGTGGTGAAAAGGGCGATTTCACTAAAACATGTCTTGATCGTGAGTGGGTGACGGACTGCAGGACGGGGACATTAAAACCGAAGGATGATGGTAATGATGATGATGATGATGGTGGTGGTGGTGATGGTAAAGCTGGAGTGCAGTCAGGCCCTTGGGTTAGTCACCTACTTTCTTTTCTTTAATGGCACTGGTGATCTGTAACTAATGGTGCCGCACACACACACACACACACACACACACACACACAGGATATATACCTCTTCAACTTTCTCTTGCTGGTCCTTTTAATATCTCTCTCAGATTCTCTTTCTTCTTCCATTTTTTTTGCCCAATTCTTGATTTCTTTCTTCCACTCTTCCCTCAATCCTTTTTCTCATCCTCTCTGTTACTTACTTTCTAGCCTCTGCAAGCTTGAATCCGACATGTATGAGAAGACATCGTACATAATCGCAATTGAGTTACAGTGACTTCTGATCATCTACGTTATATTCTGTGACATGTTTCTTCAACCATGGGTCTGCGGCGCACCTGCATGGGGTCCGTTAATTAATGTTGAATCACTTTTTTTTTTTTTTCATAAACAAAGATATAAAAAATAAATTATAATTAATTATTACATTAAAGTTCTATTAAAATTAAAGCGAAAATGCATGTAGCTTCAAATCTATTTAAATATAAGAACTGTGAACAGCTTATTAAATTGTGTTTTTAATTGCAAAATTTTGGTTTGTTTTGATGCATAAATCTTTTTGAAAGATAAACCTGAAAAACTTTGAAGACACCTGTTTTAAGAAGTTCTACCAGAGACGCTGCTTCTTTCTGACGAGAACATATCATGTAGATTACATTGTTCAGTTAACAGTTAAAAAAAAAGGTTTATGTAAGGACACAATAAAATTTGGACACCTGAATGTTTCAACCATATTTGGTTCTTCTTCAAACTATGCAATTATCCTCACTGTTGCTTCTGAGAATGATTCCACATGAACAGTCTAAAAGATCCAAAGTTACATTCTAAGAGGGGAACTGGTGGTGCAGTGGTGAAGGCTCTGGGTTACTGATCATAAGGTTGGGGTTTCAAGATCAAGCACCACCAGGCTGCCATTGTTGGACACTTGAGCAAGTCAACCCTCTGTGCTCTATGGGTGCCATACCATGGCTGACCCTATGCTCTAATCCTGGCTTACTGAAAGGCTGGGATATGTGAAATATGGGAAAGGTGGTAGCTTAGTGGTTAAGGCTCTTGGGTACCAATTGGAAGTTTGGGGGTTCTGGTATTGACTTTACTAGCATTCATGTAGCTGAATTAATCTCTCACAGTTCTTCACAAGCACACTTCAAAATCTAGTGGAACAGCTTTCCAGAAGAGTGGAGGTTATTATAACAGCAAATGGGGACAAATATGGAATTGGGTGTTTTTCTCAAAGAAATACCATCACACATAATCCATATTTCTAATCATATTAAAGCACATGTGATCAGACTAGATGGATTTCAAATTGAGCATTTTTGTCATGTAATGAAGTGAATAAAACATACAAAAAGACACGAAAACAAAACCAAACTACAGGCAGGAAAACAAAAAACATAGCCTGAGCAAGATGAGGACTGTAAATACGATAAGCAGCACAGGTGACAAATACGAAATCAGGTTTAGTGGCAAGTCTTTATATAAGTGCTAATTAGCTGAGAAAGTGATGCAGGTGCAAATAATCATGTGACATGAAACATTGACATACATTCCATTCCCTGGCCCTAATGCTCTCATTTTTCCACAGTCGTGTCGAGTCATATGCTAGTTCGGCAACGTGAAAACAAACCAAATACAAAAAAAAAGGCAAAATCTTGTTTGTAATCAATGTTGTTTCAAAATAGAAAGCGCAATAGAAGAATCTAGAGCTATCAGAATTCTGGATCCCACTGTATTTCCATTTATGTATTTATTATATACATTATATACATGTATTCATTATATACAAGTTATCATTGTGTCTGTATATAACGGGTTAACGGGTTTAAAATAAAACATTTTAAAATTTCCAATTCTCTCGTCGCCATTTGCCAATGTAGCCCTCGAGGAAGTTAGTGATCACTCCTGATTTTTAAACACAATGCAGATCCTTTTTTTTTATAAAGCTAAAGGAAAATGAGTTTCACAAGGCCACTGCAAAGCTGGTGCACAGAACCGGTTTGAAAATGCATAACGAAACAAAAACCCCATTACATTTGCACGTGAAGTGATGCGTCCTTGTGTATAAAATTGTGAAAAAAAGAACTGGCGACCTTCACAGGAGAATCTGGCATGGTATTGTCTCTGTTAGCACGTTTATCTTGGCAAATAGACAGAAGTGCTGTGTTTTATGCTTTTTATGTGCTTTAGGTCACTCCCCTTTTTTTATTTTGTTGGTTTAAAACATGAGAAAAAATGATTGAAGTGGTAGCTGATGAAGACTTGCAAAAAATAGATTTCAGGACAGTCAAAGTCAAAATAAAATAAACATGTTGGCAGAAGTATGAGAAGTTGAAAGAAATTCAACAGCAAGTTATAAAAATAAGCTTTTCTATGGCTCAAAGTTTTGGATGAAAATCAATTTTACAGCAAATAAGGGATTTACAGTACAGTAATAAACTAATATTTTTAATGCACTGCTGTACTGTAAGATATAAAGAAAATGCATCAAGCTATTTTATCCACTTTAGGACACATGATTTAGACTTACATTGCACAGAAAGCACCAAAGAGAATACTATGACTCTGTTCACAAACTTGAGAGTCCTCTTGCATCTGTTTTACGGCGAGACTGACACACTCACGGGAGTCGGTGCCAAGTTTTTTTATTATTATTATTTTTTTACTTTTCAGATGATTTTTATCAACCTATTTTAAGGTTATTTTGTTTCTACCCAATTGCATTACAACATTACATTTCAAACCGTTGCATTAAAGAAGACTTTGTCATGGGAGGAATACATTGTCTGATACAACGTCTGAAGCTTTTTTTTTGCCTTTTGCCATTTCAGAAGCCATCACATTTTTCATAAACCCGGTGAGAAGATCTAATGCTACAGAGAGATTTTCTGGTAAGCCACAACCCCAAACCCACCTTCAGGTTGGAATAATTGCCATTGCCCCTGCATGATGCAATAGCTAGATGAATTTGGACAGAAGCCCTAATCACCCTAAGAGAGAAATTGTTTTGAGGAGGCCTATGAAAATATTGTGGACAGTCAGCTAAACACAGGGTACTTCTGAGAGAGGACAACTGGAATAAGAGCTGGTATAAAGGTGGCCTAGAATAAAGCTGGCTGCCTTGTCCTTCCAGCCGTGCCCATGATTGTCCCAATGGTTTGCCTTTGGTCAGCGCCAAGGTCTTTGCTACCAGGTCTGCATATTACCCTGCACCTTAATCTGACAATCCTATCATCTTACCTTCTGATGACTTCATTGATAACTTCTAAGAATCTTTTAGTTCTTCTCCTTGAGTGCTGTGTAGACAGAGTGCTGATTTAGCAACCAGAGAGCCCTGATTAGCTAGTATGCTGGTTTCTCACGATTCCTGTCTTGAATAGCCAGCAAGTGTACAGAGTCTCTTGCTTTGCCTTGCTGGACATTAATATACCAAGCTCCTTTCATGGCTAGCCAGCTTGCAGGTCTTCCCTGATTGCTCTGAATCCTGTCAAGACCAGCTGGCTTGCTGATTTCCCAAGTTACCCTGCAATGTGTAAATCTCCTGGCTTTGCAGAGGACCTTCTTCACCTCACTCAGATTCTGCAGAGGACCTTGACATCCCTCCACCTCCACCTGACTCCTCAGCAGACCTTGTTGTCCATCTGTCTTTTTCCTACTCCCCAGACACTATCTCCCCACCTCCTACCACCAGCAAGAAGGTCTTCACCCTACATGGTCCTCTTCTCCCAGTCTTTTGTCCCATACAGACACTTTCTGCCTTGTCATGATTTGTTTAAGTACCAATTTTTTTTTTCCTGTCTGTGTTTTGACCACTGGCATTAATTTAATGATTCTGGAATGAACAACAATAAGGAACACATTAGTAAAGTGTAAAGAGTAAAGTTTTTGGGGTATGGGTTAGTAGGTGAGTGGTTTTGTGGTTCAAAGCTATGGGTTAGAGGTTTAGGGTTAGGGGAAAGGGTTTAGGATTAGCGGTTAGAGTAAATTTTTCAGAATTAGGGTTAGTGTCTAGAGGTTGAGTTTAAAATTAGGGTTTGTTGTTTGAGGTTAGTGGTTAGAGTTTGCAGATCAGAGCTATGTGTTATTGGTTAGGGTCAAGGGTTAGAGTTAAGAAGTGATAGTAAGGGCTTAGGGTTTGAGGCTAGAGATAAGAGATTATGCTTTAGGCTAGGGGTTAGGGTTAGTGGTTAGGGTTAGAGCTGTCGCTCTCAAATTCTTCCTCTCCAATTTTCTTCTTCATTCCTTTCTATCTCAATGTCTTTTCTTTGAAGTCTTTTATTTACTCATCACTTACTTATAGTAGTGTGTTTAACCATGCCTGATAAGCTGTATTTCTCTCTTTCTCTCTTTCTTTCTCATTGACAGCTGAGAACAAAGCAATGACATGAATGAGCTAGATAAAATAAATAAAAGCACTATTTAAAGGACTAGAGCCTAGAGAGAAAAAGAAAAGAAAGAGGAGAATGAACAAGGGATGGAGCCAGACAGAGAGTAAGAGAGAAAGAGAATGGACAAGTCCATTAAGTCATATACAGGGCCTAGGGTGCACTTTCCTCTGATCGTTTTTGTACCCTTGACTGTGCTCGGTACTCACATACGTACAACTCTCAGCCCCAAGTGTACAACTCGTCCTATTCCATTTCCCAATTCCATCTGCTAACCCCCAACCCACCCCCAAACACACACACACACACACACACACACACACACACACACACACACACACACACACACACACACACTCTATAACTACAACAAATAAAAGCCTGATGGAAACACATGTAATCAGAAGCACAAAGAGTTCTCAGCGGGATCCCATAATTAAGCTCCGCCTACACATAGAGATAATTTTCAAACCACATATTTTACGGAAAATCTTTTCATTTTGAGTTCTGTGTGGGTGGGTAAACATTGACACTGAGCATGCTACTGCATGTTTTATACGTGACAAATTAATTAATGATCACAATACCATTGTTCCTTTCCAATAGGTTCCTCCTGAAGTTCATCTCCTGGTTACATATGTAACCATGGCTCCCTGAGAGAACAAGGCACTGCATCAGAAACGCTTTAGGAAAGCTTTCACGTTGTCCACACTCTAAATTACATTTATAATTAGTCTAATCGAAAGCTCGGCGTCACCGGCACCAGTGACGTCATGACCAGGAAACTTAAAAGCACATGGAGTATAACTAGCGCCAGTTTCTGAAAAGGGAAGGAATCGCTGCAGCGATCCAGGCAGTGTCTCCTTCCCTTGGGAAGCCATGGTTTCATATGTAACCTGGAGATGTTCCCCTTCAGGAACTTAAAGAAATGCTTTGGGAATGAAAGTCCAATCAAGCCACACTGACCAGTGTGGATGGGTGCAGCTAGAGCGAAGGACAGAGGGGCCAGGAGTGGCACTAAGGTTGAGGCTAGAGAACCTGACAAAGGACAAGATGGACCAGCCTGCAGCATTTTGCTAATGTCCTGAAGGGGAAAATCCAGAGGACAAGGCCTTAGAGGCAGCCACACTTTGAGTGGAGTGCGCTCTGACCCCAAAGGAGCGGGGAGACCACAAGACTCTTTTGAGTCTGATTACTCTCAAGGTTTCTTCCTCATGACATCTAAGGGTGTTTTTCCTTGCCACAGTCACCATGGCTGCTCATCAGGGATAAATACACATCATTCACCTTAACTGTTAAATTCTGTAAAGGTGCTTTGAGACAATGTCTGTTGTGAAAAGCGCTATAGAAATAAACTTGAATTCACTCTCCTCTGAGGGCCAGAGCAGACAAACAGCTGCTCCGCCTTCTTACCACATTCCTACCACATACCCTGATCTAGCGTAGAGGAAGGCTCTTGCCAAGCTTGGAGTAAAAAGGTAGGGAGAGCTCTGGATTGAAGAATGTTCTCTACCACCTCGGTGGAGAGACCGGTGGCTAGGGATACCAAATTGCTCCACCACATCCGGGTGGAGACGCCATTCCCTGGGCCTCTGCCCTTCCTTGAGAGGGCATCTGCACCCTTGTTTAAGCGGCCTGGGATATGCACTGCCTTCAAGGAGACCAGCCTCCCTTGGGCCTATAGAAGGATCTGCCATGTCAGCTTGTACACAAGGCAAGATTGCAGATCGCCCTGGTGGTTGATATAGGAACCAACACATGGTGGCCTCTGAGGTTTGGGAGGAAATGACCGCTCCCCTCCCCATGAGGGGTGCGTTTGTCATAGTCACTTTGTGATGGCCAGGAATGGCAACTCCACCTAGGGCATCCAGACTTTTCCCTGCAGAACCTGGACCGCTCTTGCACTCACTAATTTTCTCTGGACTTTGGATGCACTCCTCTAATGCTCTAATCTTCTCCATCAAAGAGCTAACTAACTAACTAACACATCTCACAGATATAATTATCGCTAGTGACAGATTATACAAGTCACACTTCACACACTGAATGAGCCGAATGCTTGCCATATAAGAGAAATGAAGTACCTTAATGTGGTTAATAAAGTGTGTTTGTAGTTCTAATGGGAATGGCCTCCACTCACTGCTTTGCACTATTAAAAAAACCCTAACCCTACCTTCAGACCAAGTTAAGCCATTGTAAAGTAAAAGCCATGGCAAAGATATTCCCTAACTTCAGTGGCCTCTTTAAAGCAGACAAATGAACCCTGGCATACTGCAAACTTCAGGAATGATGTGACAAAGAATGGCATCCATATATCAATGAGTCTGAGCTGTTTTGTTAAAACATAGTGGTCGAAGAGGCAACTGATGTTAAGGAATACCTTTGCCATGGCTTTTAACTTTCATAGTCTAAAGGTAGGATTAGGTGTTTCGGTAAGTGTCAAAGTAAAACCCACATGAAGGTCAGGACCCAAGAATGCCCAGCAGAATATTGCCCAGATCACCACAGTGTTTCTACTAGCTTGCCTTGTTTTAATAATGCATCCTTGTCATCATGACATCCTACCTGGTGATGATGCCACGTTGGTGGCAGGTGGCTTTAATATTATGGCGAATCATTGTACTCTAAACAACCTAACCTCCAACATGACCTCATCAGTCATTTTAATTAAAATTACATTTTCAAGCTCTCCGACAAACATTTGTTAATATTTTGGGTTGGTTCTATTTCCACAAATAAAAAAACAAAACAGAAGATTAGGCACCTATATTGCTCTAAAGCCCAAGAGTAGTATTCTGGGAGTCCTCACAATCGGTCGCTCCCTACAGGACTGCTGAGTGAGCACTGTTCAGAACTTTATGATAATGCAAGAATCTGATGCAAATAAAAGTGTTAAAATATGTGAGTGAGGAGAGTCTGAAAATATCTCGGGTCAATGTTCAGAATAAAGTTCAGCATAAAGAGGACACAGTGGTCAGTGGGGTCACACGTGAGTCAGCAAAGCTGGCGTAAAAATATGCACATGCATTAATAAAACTTTGTCTTCAGTGTCATACTGTATCCCAGTCATATCCTGGTCAGGGTTGTAGATCCCTGGGAAAGGGATGGATGTGAATTGGGGAAACATCCTGGTTCGAATGCCAGGCCACTGTAGGGCAGCGTAAACACAAACACAATCCCACACTGAAAAACTAGAAAACCACATGAATAACCTGAGATCAGGATATAAAAAAAGACCATGAAGCTCAGAGATGCCACATTGTTGCTCTGAAACCATTACACGATGCACTTTATGTGGCAGGGACCCAGTCCTTAGCTGTGTTTTAGTCCTTAGCTCTGTGTTTTAGTCCTTAGCTCTGTGTTTTTCTGTTGTGTAGCTTTTTGTTGATTTATCAAGCACCAGGGTTTTAGAGAAACGTTGTCTCATTTCACTTTGTACTGTGTCAGCTATATATGGTTGAGATTATAATAAATGCTTATTGACTCTTGACTCTCTTGACTCCTTGTGCTTTCCATCGTACCTGGAAATACCAACAAGGATATAAAGTTAAAGGAGGCATTATACTTGTCACATGTTCATTACAGCACAGTGAAATTCTTTCTTCACATATCTAAGTGGTCAGGGCACAAGGTCAGCCAAATTACTGTGCAGTGCCCCTGGAGCACAGAGGGCTAAGGGCCTTGCTCAAGGGCCCGAGTGGCAGCAATACTGGGGCTTGAACTTCCGGTTCAATGGTCTATGTAAACACTTACAACCATCATTAATCCTTTAATCCCAAACAATTGTAATTTATTTAATAATATTAAATCTTTTCAACAATCCAGAACATTCTGGTGTTCGGATGGGATGACCTGCTCAGATACAGTATATCCCCATGTCTCAGTTATTCACAGTTTTCAGATATTTGACCTTGAAAGTCAAATCAAGCATTTTTGTAGATGTGAAAATTACTTTCAATATCCTAAAGTTGTACTGAGATGTCTAACAGTCCTGCCCACTCTAAACTATCTAACTTTATGAACAAACAAATAAATAAATAAAAAGATAAGAGCTTTTGTTTTATAAGCAGCAGATAAATACTTTTTCACAGGAAATCTCAAAATGGACTTTTTTCTTTTTCAATTTTTAATTGACAATATTGCTCACTTCTTCCTACTTTATCTTGACATTAGGGGTGTCCCCAATAGCCCATATCCCAGACCACATAGTCGAATCAGAATTGTCAAGTATTGCTTATACTCGAATCATGTATGTGTTGGGGTACCAGGTAGTCAACAAGTGGGTAAGACTTTTTCCCTCCACACACAGCACACAGAAATTTGGAAGCCTGCTTCAGACACATTTAAAAAAGTTTGCCGGATTAGGCAAACATTCTTCTATACTTTCCAGAATCTCCCATGCATTGATAAATATTTAAATTCCTGCCACCAAGATGCTCCATTTGTCCATTACAGATCATGAAAAGTGAAACAGAAATCTGTCATGTTGGGTTGGATTTATTCTCACGTTAAAAATATTTATTAGAAGTTTCTTTCTTTTCACCTTTTTATTTACCGCATTATCATAATAGGCTGTAAATTAACTTGTTGGGAGAAAACCGGTAGTTCTATGTAAAATCAGACATTGAGCACCCGTAAGGAACTAAAATAGCATGATCCTTGTTTGATAACACGTCTGCGAAGATTCGACTGCAAGATTGGTTTTAAACCAGGCTCCGAATATTTGATTATTCGGGGTCACCATTTATTGACACAAACCCAAACACTATAATGGAAGGGTATCAGCAAGAGGGAAAGTTTCTAAGATTGTGGTAATACCTGCTATGGTGTACGGTTTCAAGATGGCGGCATTGACAAAAAAGACAGGGGATGGAGCTGCAGGTGGCAGAGTTGAAGAAGCTGCGATTTTCATCAGAAGTGATAAATAGTGGTGACCCTCTAACGGGAGCAGACAAAAGCAGAAGAAAAGACATTGAGAAAAACACAAAACTTAAGTGTTTATCCCTTTCTCAAAAGTACATGCAACTTTAAGACAACATCAGACTGTTCTGAAATGTCTCATTTAGCGCCTGTGAAAGCTGGCCATGGACTCTTTATTGACACTGACATTAACTTTAGCAAGCATGTATGTGCATGTAAGAGAGAACAAGCGCGAAAGAGCAAGAGAAGAAGACAAAGAGATCGAGAAAGCTGGCCTTTATCAAAGTCAGAAGCTGCCCTTTTCGGCATCGTGCAGCCTAGCTGAGTCCGGCTCTTTGAATCTGCTGACAAGTGAGAAGAGGTTTCAGGAGACGGTTGGATTATGGCATGTGAGAGGAAAGGCTTGCCCATGCTTATACCCACACACACACACACACACACATATACACTATTATCTATTGTACATAAGAGAGTCCAGGACTTATCACTGACCTCCATTGTCAAGTGGCTGGGTGTTTAAACGCTACACGTCTCTCTTTGCTTCAGTGGCACAGAGCCAGGGAGCCGGAAAACAAGCAGAATTGCTCATAATTGCTCACATTCAGCCAGTGTCGGATTGAATCAGTGTAGTGAAACCACACGCACAGCGTATAGACACAGTCTTCCTGTTTGGCCAGGCCTGTAAACTCAGTAATAATGTTTTTTAATACAGAACAGATGGGATGAATGTAATTTAGTTCAGGAATTACAAAAGGATAGGAAACTAAAGAGGATCACATCAGTGTCAGTGAATTTACATTCACCTATTCATTTACCTACATCATCATTGGAACCCAACTACCAGCTATTTAGCTGCAATCTTCAGCACAGCAGATGTCTGCACAGAGCACACATGATCATCACTGATTCCTCACATACGTTTCTTTCCGTCCAGAAGGAGAAACAGGAACATTCATATCAGAACCAGTATGATCAGGACCAGCGTTTTTCCAGCAAATACCACCCTATTGCACTTTACACTACACCAATAAGCACACTGGTGATCACTGATTCTTTTACTGCCAGTAATCCTCATGCAGTTATATTCTTTATTATCCTTGCTTGTCATTATATCTGTATAGCTTGGTGTATATACAATATATAGTCTCATATGTTTGGAAACATCTAGTGTTTCATCATTTTTGAGAAACACGTGCATGTTCCTTGTTTCCATGCAAAAATCTAGGTTATTTCCACGTTATTATCATTAAAGAATCCTTGTGAGCATGAATACCATTATACACTCCTGGGATCCGGACAGTTTTAAAAAACATTTAGGTGAAATACGTTGCCATACCTCTTGTAAAACTCACCAAATGTGTTCTTCACTAGTTGCAGATTTCTCTCTTGTGATCCAGTTCATCCCAAAGCAGTACAGTAGGATTTAGGTGAGTTGACTGGGCAGGACATTTAATAAAAGATCACACTTCAGACGACTGTTTGCTCTCTAAATAACACAAAGAGCTTAGACATGTTTGTCGCTTCGGCTCATCGTCTTGTTATATGGTGAAGTCGCTTCCAATGAGCCGCAGATGCATGCTGTTGAAATATGGAATGGTTGCCATGTTGGAACTTTTCACTTTCTGGAATAAGTTCCCAACATTCAATGCTCCAAAGCAACCCCAAACCATTGAGCATCCAGCTCCATGTTTGACTGTGGGGGTGAGGCAGTCTGACTTTATCTGGCCATGTTTTTTTTGTCTAGCATGAGTTCTTCTGTTAGAGCCAAAAATGTCAAATTGTAACGCCACAAAATATTTTTACAGTCATTCACTGTATGCACAACATTATTCAAATAATACAGTGTATATACAGATTTTATAGAGACATATATTAA
Organism: Silurus meridionalis; assembly: GCF_014805685.1. Classification (NCBI taxonomy): domain Eukaryota; kingdom Metazoa; phylum Chordata; class Actinopteri; order Siluriformes; family Siluridae; genus Silurus; species Silurus meridionalis. The sequence continues at coordinate 3,754,666 of NC_060897.1, forward strand.
AGCTAGGTTATGCTGTGAATTTACATTTATATACAGTATAATATTAATTATAGAAATATATAGAGATAAGTACAGAGTGGATATGAATGGCTCTGAGATTCCAGTTTCTTACCACACAAAAGAGCTCATCAGTAATACAAAGGATCCACCATTATCTCTGGCCTGCTTCTATAAACACTAATATTACCGTAATGCAACCCCCACACTGTTCATTTCACGTGTTACACACTGGTGGACAGTAATGAAGTAAATGTAAATTGTTACTGTAGCTTTTTGACATATCTGTAACTTACTGAAGTATTTTCATTTGGGGAGACTTTTACTTTAACTTTAACATTTCATAGTCAAATATCATAGTCAAATAACTTTTTATTCAAACACATTTTGTGAAATCAGTCATAAATCTTTATATATGAGCGGATAAAAACACACACATAAAAAAGCACACAGCAAGCCACCAATCAGGGTAGAGCGTGTGCTCTGTTTTAAACTTGCGTTGATTGTCGTGAGAGTAATAAACATTTTAAGAAGGATAAATAATGGAAGAAAATCCTGCACCTGTGACCTTATTTGTGCGATTTTTCTTTAAGTAGTTTGGGCTCATGATAATTGTAATAGATATCAATCAGTGTTTGACTCATAAATATCATTTTATTAACAGATCGGTGTGTTAAGAGTCGCATTAGAGTCTTTTAACATAAAGTTGATTAAGCAAAGAGTCTTGTAACAGAAATGATAATAGGAACATTATAGCCATAATAAATCATAGCACTTTGGACACTTAAGTACATTTGAAGGCAAATACTTTTGTACTTTTACTCGAGTGAAAGTTTAAAAGGGACACTTTTACTTTTAGTGGCGTCACATTTCACTGAATGTCTCTCAATATTTACTCGAGTACATGATTTGTGTACTTCATCCACCACTGGTGTTAACACTATAAACAAGGACTACTATATTGCAACCCTGCACCTTGGACTTATTCAGAGAAAAATGATCATTGCTCTGCCTTACCTTACATACCCTTCACAAACTGTGCAGTTCATGACTTTATCTTTATTTATTTATTATTTAATTTCCCTAGTTTGTATAACTTTTCCTATTTTTATAGCATTAGCACATCATGTCAAATTCTAAACCTGCGGGTTCTGGTGTGAATGGCTCTGTAACTCCTTACTGGATGGAAGGAGATTGAACATTTGGTGACTAGAATGGGATAGTAGTGCCTGATGGTGTTGACTGCACTTTTTTCAATTTGCACTTTTGATGCTGAACTGCATGTCTATGCTGAGGACCTGCACTGTGGAATAACAAAGAATTTCCATCAGTTCATCTGCATTTATTCATTTCTCAATACAATAATCCTGTAATGTGCAGTCAGGTCAGAGACAGGATGCCTGTGTATACAATTAGCATTAGGAGCAAAAACAATAAGAGCCGGAAAACCGGAAAAACGAACAGGAATAGACCGTGCAACGAGATCCAAGGCTATAAATAACCAGACTAATGAAAGGCAGAATGAAGAACAGGTGCACACATAAGGGAAATTTACAGGAAACAAGAAAGCTGATAACATTTGCTCCAGTGTATTTACGTTCACCTACATGCCACGAGAAGTGATCAAAATCAAAACAGAGCCAGATCAAGGATTTTAAAAGACACTTTTAGGTAATGTAGCCCTCTCACTGATTCACTGGCTCAAATTATGTCTAGGGTAATTTTACACGTGAGAGGCACATCTAAATTTACTTGGTGTAATTTGTTTGCTACCAAAGTAACCCCAAAATACTGTTATTAACCTCGGGCTTCAGACTTCAGTGTTTCTTTTAGACATTCTCTTCATTCAGAAATAACTTGAGAATATATTGTATGGACAAACATTTATTAACACAAACAAATTTAAAGAAGACAAAAGAAAAGAAAACCCCACAAAAGAAATAGTACCCAGCTGGGATTTAAGTCTCTGGTTGGCGCGCTACGTTGGAGCTCATGTGAAAGTGTGTGCAGTGGCTAGTACTCACGAAATCCAATGGAACAGTGAAACTTGTACACGAAACACACACTTGGATTATCCGTTCACTCGATTCAGTTTTCCCTTGTGTTTATCCACGAACACGCACTGTGCGAATCATACATCCGATGATTTGAACATGGCAGAGATGCAGCATAGGCCACCACGTGTCCTCGGTCTCTCCGGAAAAATCGCGCGGCCTTCACCGTCTCCGTTGTTCACTCACTGCAGGACCATTCGCGTTGCAAATCGTTCCACAACGTTTGTACAGTCAAACTTTATGACTTTGCAAAATGTACGACTCACGTGAAGCTAACGTAGTCCTGTGATTAAGATAACTGCGTCAGGTTTGTTCTTCACATTAACGCGTGCACCTGAGTCCCATCACTCTTAAACTCACACTCTCTACATAGAGTTCATCCACATTGTTTCTAAACAGTCTTTTCTCTGTTCAGTGTTCCTGTATATAGTCCACAACCCAGTAGTCAGACTTTACACCTGCACCGAACGATTAGCGCACCTTTTTTTCCCGGACTCCTCGTGTCGTCCTTCTCTCTCACACTTCACTTCCTCCCTCCCCTCTCACCTCTGACCTCAGAGGTCAGTCAGAAAACACCTTATTCTTTAAACAACAATTTTTATAACAGTTTTTTTCCTTAGTTATATATATATTTTTTTTTTTAAATGAACAAGTTTGAACTCTGTAGTGTAAAAGAAAATAAAAACCAAATAATTATTAGACCCTAATTTAACAGGGCTCTACAGTAATAAAACACTCAAAATAATGCAGTTATAGGAAAATAATCAACAACAACACACTGTGTATGAGAGTTTAAACACATCATTGCCCTACGCTGGAGTGGCATCTCGTATCCACTGTCATTTTAATCATGATACACTATATAGACAAATGTATTGGGGAACATGAATTTTTCAGCAATATGTGGTTCTTTCCCAAACTGTTACCACAAAGTTGGAGGCACACAAGTGGAGTGTTGGATGTATGTGGAAGATACTGTTCCTACTGAACTCTTTGGGATGAATATGAACGCTGATTGCATCCCAGGCCTCCTAACATCACCTACATCAGTACCTGACTTTACTTACACACTTGTGGTTGAATGAATCTCTCCCAAATCTTTAGTGAAACATCTTCCCAGAAGAGTGTGGGACTTAATGTGGAATGGGATGTTCAAAAACACATACAAAATGGTCATAGACTTTTGTCCAAGTAGTGTAAAGTGCTGACTGAAAAGAGGTGGATGAATAATTCATTAAATAAATAGAAACTACACCGCCCGTCAAAAGTTTTCTGTACGTCTTATTACAGTTTAATCACTATTATATCAATTAAATAAAGCAAGTTAACTTGTGTAACTTAATAACAACTCATTTTCAGACCCTAAAGGGGTTCAAAATGAGTACTTAATTAAAGCCAGATGCGCTCGTGCTGATATTAACTGTAAAACATAAATACGTGGCTCTCCTAAAGGGCCTAATGAGAGTGAGGACGAGGCCTATTCTAATTCGATTAGATCAGCACTGTTCCAATAAACCAGGTCTAGCATTTCTCAACCAGTAACAAGGCAAAATGCTAGTGTACACGATTAGCATTAGAGGCTGTACAGTGATCATAAAAGCAAGGGTCAATACACACATATATATAGGCAATTTCCAAAATAAAAAAAAGCTACCTCGTAAACAACAAAAATAAGAGCCAGAAATGAACAGGAATCGACTTCGCAATGAGACAAAGTACCCAGATACAATAGCATTAATAGACAAACTAATAAAAGGCAGAATGAAGAGCAGGTGAGCACACATGGGAAATTAACCAATAACCAGATGGGGGTAGAGACAAAGCAAAAAAGTTTGTTCAGTGCTGTGTGCTGAGGGGATTCAGGATAAACCCTGCTAATAATAAACATCTATTGATTTACTTAAACTTTATTGCTTTTGGTTAAGACAGCATATTTACAGGGAAGTGATCACTCAGTCGTTACTGATTGGTACTGTAGGTTGTGGGTTCAAGCCCCAGCACTGCCAAAGCTGCCACTGTTGGGGCCTTGAACAAAGCCTTTAATTGACTCTGCTACAGAAAAAGTTTTACTGTGAGACAAGTAAAAGCCCATTTTTTTGTTTAAAATGTAGCCGTTCAAGCTAAAGGATTAAAATCTGACCATAGCGATTTTTAACTAGACTATTAGTTTTTGAAAGACATATGCATGTTCCTTTTTTTTATATAAGTAAGAAACTAGGTAAAGTAACAACATCCATTGCACATCAAACTGATACCTAAGGCAATACAAGTAGGTTTTGGATTATGGTTTTTACTGTAACATACTAAACAATTATATCCTTTTAGTTTAAATGTACGAGGTGGTATCAAAACGTGTTGAGAAACGTGTTTCTGTTTACAAGAAAGTACTTTATTTATCTACGTTTACACACTATCACCTTCAAAATAGTCCCCTTGCACAGAAATGCAGTGCTGGATCTCCACAACGGTTTTTAAATAACAACCTTTGAGCTGCATCTTTATCTTCGGGAAGAAGGTGAAGTCCGTAGGAGCCAAATCTGGCAATTAGGATGGGTGCGGAAGTGAGATCATGTTGTTTCTGGTGAGAAACTCACATGTGAGGTGAATTTGGTGAGAAGGTACGCACGTGGTCAGAATAACAGATGAGGTCATTCACCAAACGTCCGCAGCCACACTTTCAATCGTTAACCAAGGTGCTTATCCACACTGCATCGTGAGGCGCTTCGACCAGCATAATTTTCACCTGCTCTTTGAAACGTCATGGCGACGGCTAAAAAGCTTCACTGTAAAAGGGTTTTTCCTTTTGATCTAATTTGGAGAGTGTTTTCATAAAGCTACGTTTTCATTGACTGACTTTTTAAATCAATTCTGCAACATTAAATATGAGTTTACATGGCTTAGAGAGGAAGATCTCCCACTTTAGAGCACTAATCCCAACCCTATTGAACACCTTTAGGATGAATGTGAATGCTGACTGCACCCCAGGCCTCTTTACCTCACCTACATCAGCACCTGACTTTACTAACACCCGTGTGTCTGAATAAATCTCTCAGAAGTCTTCACAAGCACACTTCAATATCTAGTGGAACATCTTTCCAGAAAAGTGAAGGTTATTATAACAGCAAATGGAGAATAAATATAAAATAAGATGTTCAAGTGAAAAAAAAAAAAAAGCTGACAAGTGGTGTTTCTATTCTGTATATGGAGTTTGAGAGAGCAGTGGTATTAATACACACACAAACAAACTTGGAAAATGGCATTAGTGGCATACTGAAATACAAACATTCTTCAAACATTATTCCAAATAGTGTATTTGTATTTTCTAAAGCACTTCAATCCCTGCAAGCACATCATCCAACCCTGGTTCATCTGCTGAAGATGCTCCGCCTTGGTACCGTGTACCAGAAGTGAGCAAGCAGAGCTCATTCAAACACTGAAAACATTCATGCGAACACCGGTTGAAATAATAAAACCTGCCAGAGTCATTTTGGTGAAATATGTTTACTTCAACTGCAACTGCTAAGCTAGTGCTTTAATAAAACACTAAACTCACCGGTGTAAAAGAAACACCAATGTTTCTTATTGAGCCGTTTCCTGAAGGTCCACATACCATCACATTAATGCAATAAGACAACATCACTACACACAGCGCTAAACAGAGAACAGCTCGCAGTGCTACGGCTCATTCCAGCACCGCTAATTATCAAGCCACAGAAGCAAACACAACATCCAACGTCTGCCCTCACAGGATTGTCTTCATACTTATATGGTTCAATTTCTTAAATAAGATCACTCCAGTTTCAAATTTATGTCAGTGATTCCAGATGGGAAACTTTTTAGGAGGGACCTTGATGCCAGACAATACAAGAGATCACAAGTCAAATATGAAGACAATATAATGTGGGGTTTTACTAAACTCTGAAGCAAAATAAGACGAGATGTGAAATAGGACACTTCTGAGAGTTTTTGCCATCTGGAATGTCCATGTATGTTGCTTTATAATAGAAAGTGTATTTTTTTATTTCATGAAATTGAGGTTAGAAAAGGAATACTCAATGTATGGGTGAAAAACACACAACAACATAATTTCTCATGAGTCCACCTGGAACTAGAAGTTGCTTTTCTATAGGCTCTTGTAAGATTTTTACTCAAAACATTTTAATCTACTTTAGAAAATAGCATTTATATGTACAATTAGGGTTATTTAAATATACTTAAAAAATTTTGCTCAACCTCATCCATCTCCTCCGTCTCGAACAGCTCATCTAGCTTAAATAGCTCATCCAGCTCCTCCATCTCATCCAGCTCCTCCATCTCATCCAGCTCCTTCATCTCAAACAGCTCATCCAGCTTAACTAGCTCATCCAGCTCCTCCATCTCATTCAGCTCCTTCATCTCAAACAGCTCATCCATCTTAACTAGCTCATCCAGCTCCTCCATCTCAAACAGCTCATCCATCTTAACTAGCTCATCCAGCTCCTCCATCTCATCCAGCTCCTTCATCTCAAACAGCTCATCCATCTTAACTAGCTCATCCAGCTCCCCCATCTCATCCAGCTCCTTCATCTCAAACAGCTCATCCATCTTAACTAGCTCATCCAGCTCCTCCATCTCAAACAGCTCATTCATCTTAACTAGCTCATCCAGCTCCTCCATCTCATTCAGCTCCTTCATCTCAAACAGCTCATCCAGCTCAACTACCTCATCCAGCTCCTCCATCTCATCCAGCTCCTTCATCTTAAACAGCTCATCCATCTTAACTAGCTCATCCAGCTCCTCCATCTAATCCAGCTCCTTCATCTCAAACAGCTCATCCAGCTCAACTAGCTCATCCAGCTCCTCCATCTCATCCAGCTCCTTCATCATAAACAGCTCATCCATCTTAACTAGCTCATCCAGCTCCTCCATCTCATTCAGCTCCTTCATCTCAAACAGCTTATCCATCTTAACTAGTTCATCCAGCTCCTCCATCTCATCCAGCTCCCCCATCTCATCCAGGTCCTTCATCTTAAACAGCTCATCCATCTTAACTAGCTTATCCAGCTCCTCCATCTCAAACAGCTCATCCATCTTAACTAGCTCATCCAGCTCCTCCATCTCAACCAGCTTATCCAGCTCACCCAGCATAACAAGCTCCTATATCTTAACCAGCTTCTCCATCTTAAACAGCTCATCCATCTTATCTAACTCATCCAGCTCCTCCATCTCAACCAGCTCATCCCTCATGGTGCTTAATGTGTAATCCAGAGATGCATAAAGAGCTAATTTTAGAACATAAAACAAGATAATTTTTATTATAAAAATAAAAGTTTATCCCCATCGGGAATCGGAAATTAAAAACCAACAGGGAAACGAAACCTTTTTAGTTTATTAGAATCCACACACTAATATTTTATGTAACAATGGAAATAGAATTTACACAAAATTATTTGTTACACTACAAAACAAATAATATAATTTCAATCCATTACTATTCAATTCATTTAAGAATGCACAGAAAAAAAAAAAAAATCGCAACAGTGTGCACTACCCATCGTTTAACATTTTTGGAAGATCAGCAGCTTTTAAAAGACTAAATTTTTTTTCTATACCCGCAGCTGAGTTTACTGTGTGGGAACTTTTTTGCCGTGTCATCCTGGAGATTGATAGGTTTGTATTTAGTGCTATAAGCTCCCCCTGCGTTCCACCCTGAGACACAGACAATGACAGAGCACCGTCATCCTGCACTGCACTGCACATGCTCAGTGCCACCTCTATGGACCGGGTGTGAAACCAAGAGGATTGTTTCATTTCTCTCTCAGCCAGAAGCTGCAGGAAGTCCGTGATCCATTGCCTCTTAGTCCTCAAATAAAGATGAACTTGTTTGTGATGATCCAGCTGTCACAGTGCCAGAGGCCAGAACTGCTAGATTCAGCACATGTATTGTATGTGGCTTGATGTCTGTATATATGTTTTCATTATGGCACTGTTGCCATTTTACAGGAAATATGAGAACACATGAGCTGGGTTTTGAAGGTGTGTGTGTGTGTGTGTGTGTGTGTGTGTGTGTGTGTGTGTGTGTGTGAGTAAACTGCATATACAGTAGTCCGGTGCACTACAGAGAGACTGCAACATCTAACATTTTCTTGGTGATAATTTCTATTTGTAGGTACACTATATGGACAATAGTTTGGGGACACCTGAGTGTAAGATTTGTATGTGCTTCTTCCTGAACATCCCATTCCACATTTATTCCCCATTTCTTTATATAATACCCTCCACTCTTCTAGGAAGATGTTCCACTAGATTTTAGAGTGTGTTTATGGAGATCTGTGTGAGAGTTTTTCAGACACAAGTGTGTTAGTAAGTTAAGGAGGTCTGGGGTGCAGTCCGCATTTCAACTTATCTCAAAATTGTCCAGGGTTTGAAGCAGGAGATCTTCCACTCCAAACCTTTTGAAGCACATTTTTGTAGAGCTGGCTCTGTGCACAGGGGCACAGGTTCTGGTCTTGTAGTTCAAGTGAAGGAAAAATGTCATGCTACAGAATCCAAATGTCTTTATTGTAACAGTTTGGGGAAAGAAACATATTAGTCAGGGGCCCCAATATTATTATTATTTTTTTTACCTTACTGTATGTAATGAACATTACTGACAGCTCCAGAAGATTTTGTGTGCAAAATAGCACCATTTAAATTATAAACGACAAGTTGAAAGCTGATGAACCGTTCTGATTATTTGTTAATCAAAGGGGACTACAACTGAGGGCAATCCAGGGTTTTGATCAAGAACCTGACAGCAGACATGTCTACATGTTTTTTTTCTAGCAAGTCTAGCAATCTGCTAAAGTTGCGTAATTCAGGAAGCTACAAAATGGCTGAGCAATTGTACCGACATTAGCTTCTGGAAAGAGAAGGTAAGCGGGATGCAGGGAGTGTGGCCTGGGGACACAGCGTCTCATTCCCTCAGGAAACCAGGGTTACATACGTAACTTATAGAAGTTCCCCTTTTGGGGAACTGCGGCCACAATGCTTTGGAAACGAGTGTCCAATTGCGCCACACTACCCAGACCCTACTTAGTGTGTGAAAGCACAACCAGAACGAAGGACAGAGTAGCCAGGATTGAGGTCATAAAACCTGACAAAGGTCAGCGGGGTGGACCAGCGTTGCAGATGTCCTGGAGTGGGACTCCAGCAGACCAGGCCGTAGAGGCCGCCACACTCCCAGTAGTGTAAGCCTTGAATGGAGCAGGGAGATCAGAGGATCCACCCACTGAGCGTCTGCTTATTGGCAGGGAAGCCAATAAGCTTCCTGTGGAGATATGTGTTTAGTGCTTGCAATTTTGCTCTCCTGGTTAGGGTCTAGGAAAGGAGGAAGGGCATTTGCTTTCCAATTTAACCGGCCTGGGATGAAAGATGCTGTCAGTGAGAGGAGTTTCCCCTGGGACCACAGAAGGATCTGCCATGCCAGCCTGTATAAGGGGCGAGATCGGAAACCCCCCTGGTGGTTGATATATACAAAACCACTGATGTGTTGTCTATATGGACCAATGCATGGCGATCTTTCAGGTGGAAGGAGGAAGTGTTTCAAACCCAAAAACACAGCCATCATCTGCAAGGCAGTTTATGTGTCATGAGAGCTGTGGCTCACTCCACCAACCTTGGGCGGAGTGGCCACTCATGACCGCTCCCCACCCTGTGAGGGATGCATCCGTTGTTAGCATTACGCGATGACAAGGAGTTTCTAGGACGGGGCCTTTAGACAGGAACATAGTTTTTTCCCCTCATCTAATGCTTGATGGTGCAGTGTGGACTGCTCTTTCGGGAGAACCCTCTGTCTTGGAGCCACCACTTAAGGGGTCTCATATGGAGGAGGCCAAGTGAAATCACGTTGAATGCTGTCGCCATGAGACCCAGCAGCCTCTGGAACTGCTTCACAGTGAGTGACTGGCCTTCTCTTACTCTCCTGACTGCTGTGAGGATAGCTTCGATCCAGGGGCGAGCCAGTTGTGCCTACATCACGGTCGAGTCCCACACTACGCCCAAGAAGGTGGTTCTCTGTAGGGGAGAAAGCACACTCTTCCTGGTGATTAGTTCTAAACCAAGCTCCTTCATGCAAGTGAGAACGACATCTCGATGCCGGACCGCCTAAAGCTCTGATCGAGCTAATATCAACCAGTCATCAATATAGTTCAGAATGCGGATGCCCCGGAAACTGTAGAGGGACTAGAGCCACATTAATGCACTTCGTGAAGGTGCGGGAGGAGAGTGCTAGGACAAACGGGAGGACCCGGTATTGGTAAGGTCCCCCCCCCCACCAAAAGCAAACCTTAGGAACCTCCTGTGTACGGGAAGGATGAATATGTGGAAGTACATGTCTTTTAGATCTATCATGACAAACCAGTCCTCGGACTTGTTTTGAGACACGACCTCTTTGAGAGTGAGCATTCCATACCTGAGCCTCACGAATGAGCATTTCAAGGAGTGCAGATCCAGGATCGGACGCAACCTGCCATCCTTCTTCGGAACAACGAAGTATGGGCTGTAAAAGCATGACTTTCTGACCAAGTGAAGAACCAACTCGATGGCCCCTTTCCACAGGAGAGCACGCACTTCGTGTTCCAGAAACAGAGCCTGATCGGGTCCCACCCTGGCTCTGTCTCTAGGTCGTACCAGAGACCTCAGCCTCCGAGTGCCACAGAGAAAATGTGCAACCAACTTGTTCTTACCCATTAACTGCCCGCCGAGGGGTGCATGACAGGCAGCTAAGAGGAATCTCCTAGGGAGGGTGTTCAAGAAGGGCTGCCAGGTCTGCAAACCATGGCCTGCCTGGAGGAGATGGACCCTGTACCAGCAAACACTTTCTAGAACTCCTGGGATCAGAGTGACAGGGGGCCATGCCATACCTGTACCATTGCATCTAGGTGCTAGGGAAAACCAGAGGGGCAGTGCAAAGTCTCTTAAGTCACAAACAGGTTCACCTGAGCTCTGTGAAATTCCCTCATTTAAGTAGCCTGGGATATATATGCTGCCTTCAAGGAGAGCAGCTAACCTTGGGCCCAAAGAAGGTTCTAATGTACCAGCTTGTACAGGAGGCAAGATTGCAGACCCCCCCCTTGTGGCCTCTGAGTTCTGAGGGAAAATGCCTCAGAGCTTAAAGCACGGCCAGCATCTCCAGGCAATTTATGTGCCATGTCCGATGGGGTGTCCCCACGATGGACACGTCTGTCATAAGTGTTAACACCCAGGAACTCCCAGCACAGGGCTCTGAGTCAGGAACTCTCTGAGTCGGGATCTCCACACATCTAAGGCATGCAGGGTTCGCTGTGCAACCTTCATTGTACGGAGTGAAAAACCATCTGGTCCTGATCCACCACTGCAGGGGTCTCATGTGCAGGAGGCCAAGCAGCACAAAGTTGGATGCAGCGGCCATCAGACTCAACTGTCTTTGAAACTGCTTCACATTGAGTGACTGGCCTTCTCTTACTCTTTTGATGGCCGTGAGGATCGACTCGATCTAAGCAGGAGACAAATGTGCACGGATTTTGGTCAAATCCCACACTACGCCTATATTGGTGGTCCTCTGTACTGGAGAAAGCACACTTTTCTTGGTGTTAAGTCTTAACCTTAACCTAACTCCTTTATGTGGGCAAGAACGACATCTCAATGCCGAATTGCCAAATTCCCTGATTGAGCTAATATCCACCAATCTTTAATATTTTTTTAGGATACACTGAAGTCTCAAAGGAGCCACAGCAGCATCCACACGCTTTGTGAAAGTGCAGGGTAAGAGTGCAAGGCCAAACGGAAGAACCTGATATTAGTAAGCTTCGCCCCCCCAAAGCAAACCTCAGGAACTTCCTGTGTAGAGGAATGGATATATGGAAGTACACATCCCTCAGATCTATTGTGATGAACCAGTCCTTGGACCTGATTTGAGACATGACTAGTTAAGCCACTTGAACCTGAGCTTCATGAGTAAGCACTTCAGCTGATGCAGATCTAAAATAGGACGCAGCACCCCCTTATCCTTCTTGGGAACTTTGAAGTACCTGCTTGCTGCCTGGAACCTGTCAACAACAGCATTACCAGCATCGTCAAACAGGCCAGGCGCACGGAGGCAAAAAGAAAAAGTTGCACCCTCCCTGTGAGGGGAAGAAACTACCAAAGAGTAGGCTACTAAACCCTGAGAGAAGATGCTGAATCTGGCAGGTGAGGAAGGAGAAAGGGACGTACCTGTCTCCGTTCCTTCTGCCAGATCCTTTTTGCAAAGCAGGGCCAAAAACCGCAAGGAACGCTTGCAAGAGTGCTCTTCTTAAAGAGCACTCTTTGGGAGCGAATCATATGCATAAACATGTGCACACAATGCAGGCAGTCAGCTCCCTTGAGAGCCGACTGAGCATGCTCTGCTCCTAAACAAGCAACACACAGGCTGTGCAGAAAGATGGAAAGAGGCTGTGCATCCTGAAATATTGCTTGTTTTAAATTTTTCCATTTAAACTTCTTACCAGTATTTACCTTACCGAAAGAAACACAAACACACATAGCACTTCCTGAACACCCGAAGCTAGTGTCGTCTCCACTGCATGTGCGTTTATAGCTTCCTGGTCAGGATGTCACCCCGTGACGTTGCGCCCTTCTGTTTAGATTACACACAGATTACACACAGATTACACACGTTGTTCAGAGTTTGGTCACACATTACCAAAGCGTTGTTGAAGGGGAACACAATCATCACTAGGAGAAGCATCTACTGTATATAAATCTTATAACATGATCCCAGGTTTTCAGTGAATTTTTTTTTTATTAAAAATCAAGGCAAATTCTGTTTTTGTGCAAATTCTACAGAAAAGAAAACACAAAAGTATAAATGATTCAGGAAAGTTTAAAAACTGTATTACAAATTACTGTTTGGGCTGACTTTTCCTCATGATATCCAGCTTTTCTTGGATAATGTAAATGACCTTGTAAGTGTATTTGTGACCAAAATTTCTTCTCCTCTGTCAGCCATTGTGGATAAAAAAAACAGCTATTAAATCCACATGAATGTATTTGATCTTGTGCAGCTTGCGATAAATGTGGGTTGCAGTAGTCCACTTTTTGACCATCCAATCAAAGGACATGAAAATAATAACGCCTTCTAGGGGGCCAATATGACCAAATCACAGTCTGATTGGTGAAAGCAACATATATTTGAAACAAAAGCACAGGAAGTTTATTTCCTCTGGTCCTAAAGCAATCAGTGATGTATGAAGGCTAAAATCTGATTGGATAGAAACCCTACCCAAAACTTACCCAAAAGTTCTATGAAATTAAGAGAATTGTCTATTAGGAATAATTAAATATTTGTGAATGACAAAAATAATATTTAAATGTAAGTCAGTGATTCTGACCCTGACAGCCTGTCATTGGTGCATACATTGTAGCCTATTAAATGCCTTAAGATTCTAAAACGATTTTTATTCTTTGACTGACTTCGGCAAACATTGCTTGTCAGGTCCGTCCCTCGTAATGCTACACGCACCACAGGCCCTGGATGAAGACGTTAACCTAATGCTTCTCTGCTAATCAAGCCCATTTTATGTTCACCGAGGGTATGCCACATCATCATAATCCACCACATGTTTTGTCTTGCATCTTTTTTTTTTTTATCATCTTCTAAAATGAGTTATACTCTACTATTAGCAAACCCCAGTAGAAGCTGGCACGCCATCTGTTCCGTCCGCGTCATAGGCTCTGGATTTCAACTCGTCAACAAGACACAAAAAGAAATCCGGAATCTGCTTAACCAGTGCTATTCATGCAATGGTATCTATGCTATATTGTGAATTGTGCATTAGTATCTGTATTAGCAGGGACCGAATGCCTACATCTCCCCTCGGATCGCATAATTACAACAACCTGCTAAGTAACTGCTTGGGTTCTAGCGTATACAGATAATCACCGTGTTCCTGTGGAACACCTGGCTCGAGATATAAACAGTGACACCCAACCAAGTCCCTACTAATGTTTAGTGGTCCAGGGTGGGGGAAACTAACGATCGGCGGGTCTCGCAAGCACAGAAGGGCACTTAAAGTGACGTATAACAGTTAAGCAACTCCCGCAGACACACTTTCACACAAAAGGTCGCTATAGAAAGTCACAACAAGTGTTTATTTATTTATTTAAAAGGCCCAAAGAACAGAAAGTGTAGAGCAAATTCTGGATTCTTGTTTCATCAAGTTTAAAGAGCCTGTCTGTAAACACCTAGTTTTATCGTTTAATGGAACAAATGCATGTTTAATTTGTTTGGACGCAACAAACTCAGTAAAAGGCAAAAAAAACAAGAACTGGGAGTTGAGTTCAAATGTAATATTTCTTGCTCTAACAGTAGAACTCCTGTAGGACAGAGAACAGGAGAGATGTTGTCAGACTCTCACCCCCACAGTCAAACATGGAGGTGAAAGCTTAATGGTATGTTAACATGGAGGGGGTCCAATCTGCTCCACACAGACTATCCACTGGTGTCCCACAAGGCTCAGTACTTAATTCGCTCCTTTTCTCCCTCTATATTCACTCTTTCGTGTAGTCACATGAGTTTTCTTACCACTGTTATGCTGATGGCAGTCAACTCATATTCTCCTTACCTTCCTCAGAAACCATAGCTTCCGCTCGGATTTTAGCAGGTTTGGAGGAAATATTATCATGGATGAGTGCTCATCAACTAAAATTTAACCCCAGCAAAACAGAACTGCTGGTCATCCCAGGTGATTCATCTCCAGGTCAATATTTCAGAATAACTCTTCATAACTCTCTGCTCTTCCCATCAGCCACTGCTCGCAACCTTGGGGAAACTATGGACAATCTACTGTCCTTCTCCTCACATGTTGCCAATGTGTCTCATTCTTGTCGATTTCTTCTCTACAACATCCGAAGGATTCGACCATTTCTGTCCACACAGGCTGCCCAAGTTTGTTCAGTCTCTTGTCATTTTGAGACTGGACTACTCCAACTCTCTGCTGGCAGGTCGATGCTATTCGTAGACTGTAAAGGATCCAAAACACAGCTCTGTGACTTGTATTCAACCTTTCCAAGTTTTCAAGCACCACCTCACTGCTGTGCTCCCTCCACTGGCTACCAGTAGCTGCACGGATCAGATTAAATCTGATGAGGTAGGTTTTCACCAGATGAAAACCTACCTCTTCCTGAAACACTTAAACAAACACTTTCCAAATTTGCTTCGAAAAAAAGTTTTAGGCTGCTTTATCTTGAGTTGTAATCTAGCATACCAGTGTAGATTTATTTATTCATAGAGATTTAAAGCACTTTTGTACTTTGCTCTGGATAAAGACGTCTGCTAAATGCCGCAAATCAACATGGCAACCATTCCATACTTCAACACAATGCAGTTTCATATGGACTGAGGCTCATTGAAACCGACTTCTCCAAACAACAAAACAACGACTGAAAAGTTTATGTCCAAGCTATGTAAGCGTTATTTAGAAAATGCAAAGAGTTGATTGGAGTGATATCTATAATGGATTGTCCCGCCCAATCTCCACACCTGAATCCTATTAAACTACTCTGTGATGAATTAGATCACAAGAGAGAATTCTCCAACTAGTGAAAACATTTGGCAAGTTTTACAATAGGCAGTTTTACAATAATATTTCAGCTGTATGCTTGGAGAAACTAACTGTCCAGATGCTGAGAGTGTGGAAAGCTGTAATTCATGCTTAAGAAAATAAAGTCTAACATCTGGATTTTTATATATTTGTTTAATCAAAGTAAATCTTCTTAAAATTACATTGCTGAGTTTGCTGCATAGAAATGAAAAAAAAATGTGTATGTGTCTCTTAAAAACCGTAAAAAAAACTTAGTGTTTTAAAAATACAGGACAGGACTACAGTATAGATCATATAAATAGACAAAACTGTAACCCTTTTTTAAATTTTTTTTTTAGTTTTCCTCGAAATGAAGTTCTTCATCATTAAAGTCAGAGGAAGTACATTATATACTTAAGACAAACTAAAAGCTCTCATGGAAATATAGAACTACTTTAGTAAACGATGGTGTAAACAAGGTAAAACTTGAAAGTTTAAAAACAGCTTTTTGCCACAATGATTCAACACCTGCTCTTATAAGTCCAATCTATACTGAACTTTTTATTACTACACTGCCTCCATTTCCTTTATTTTGTGCAATACATTTCCCATGTGCAAGAAAGTGGACAATCGTTGCACTATAATAACACTTTTTCTTATGGACCAATATGTAGTGTTTCTGTGCTTGGTCCTCTAGTTGTTGACTGCCATGCAGAGTTTTTGCATTCAAACATCAGTAAACAGTGATGGAACAATGATGGAACTGTAAAGAATGGACATTTGGTGTCACACAGATGAGGATGGGTTCCCTTTTGATCCTGGTTTTACTCCAGGTTTCTTTGTGATACCATCTCAGGGAGTTTTTGCCACTGGATCCCTCATTAGGGATAAACTTATATGGACTGATTTATAAATGTAAAAATTATTTGTATTATTATTAATTATTATTATTATTATTATTTGTAATATTTATTTTGTAAAGCTGCTTTCGGACAATGGCTTCTGTTAAAAGTGCTATACAAATAAATAATTTTAAATAATTGAAAGTTGTGTTATGTTTAAACATGTTTGTAATACAAAGAAATACTGGCATTGCTATATAGCTAAATGTGTGTGTGTATATACTGTATATATATATATATATATATATATATATATATATATATATATATATATATATATATATATATATATATGTATATATATGTACACACAAGGCTTCTCACAAGGCTTGAAATTGTAGTAATTTCTTCCCAACAGTTTATCGTCTTCATTTAATAGCATTTCTCTTGGCTGCATTGCTTCCAGTACGTGTATGTAGATGTATTTTTTTTTTTTTGTCTAATCAGATTTCAGCCTCTATGTGCTGCCATGTCAATCTAATCTGCACAGGGCCTTCAAAGCCAGTAGTGCTGGCCATTCTACCTTAGACTCTATAAGAAATAAATCTGTTTCTTTAACCAATCGGATTTAAAATTCTCCTCAAAGCAGAATAGCATCAGCATCTTTCCATCCTCTGATTGGTTGGTCAGAGGGAAACTTACAGCCAAGTTTGACTGGCAAAACATATCTGTAGTGCTCCGCACACAATACATCCGAGTTCGATGTTTTTATGCCTACGGAGAAAGAGGAATTGATCTGGTCTCTGACATACTTAAAAAATACATTTTCAAGAAAAGCTAGACATCATGAGGAGGTTGGACAACCCTGAAGCTAGCTAACTTGTCTTGCAGCCCTTGAGGAGCGGTTCACATTATGAGTCTGTATCTCTGGTTAGTGGGTTGTATTTTATTTACATTTTTAGGTTTTTGTCATGTTATTAGACTAATATTGATTCTGAACTGCTCCAGATGATGTAGGTGGCACAGTTGCAGTTGTAGTGTAGAGGTTTGGAGCTTGCTTTAGCAAAATGGTATTCACCCTCCATATACAAAATGCCTCTCTCTCTCTGTAATGCCACACGTTGATATAGAGTATTTATGGTTTCTATAATTGCGACATGATAGTGGTGGTATTAAGAGGTGGATTAAGTCAGGTAAGTCCCCACTTAAGGCCTAGGTACCAAATGCATGGCCTGCCACTGACACACACACACACACACACACACACACTTGTAGATAATTATAACTTTCTTATTCTTCATTATTACATTTTTCCTCCCTTATTTCCTATACTTTTATCTGTTAATTATGGTTTAACATTTTATATTTGTTGTATTTCAAATCATGAGTAAAAACATTATTAAAACAACCTCATTTCGGTTCCAGGGTTCAATTCCTGGATTTAACAGAGGAAGCAAAGGACAATAGAAGACGACTAACTAGAACAGTTTCATTTCTAAGCTCAGAAATGTTAGCTGGCATAATAATAGCACTGAGTAGCTGAACACTAATGCACTAGCTGTCACAATAATGGCAGTGACAAACACACATGTCTAATTTTGCAAGAATACAGATAGATCCAAGTGTAGGAAAAGCAGGGAAGTCCAAAACATAAAGCAAACTCAAAAGAAAAGATTAAAACCGAACAGGATCAGGTAACTTAGAGACAAAAAATACTGGACTAGACTACCGTATTTTTCGGACTATAAGCCGCTACTTTTTTCCTCCGCTTTGAACCCTGCAGCTTAAACAAAAGTGAAGCGGCTAATTTATGAATTTTTCCTGGGTTTTTCCCGGTTTCACAAACTTCAAGCAAAAAAACTGAGGGACATTACATTAGACCAATGAAATTTCCGAACGAAAACAAAAAAATGCACCTCACCTGTGTTCTGAGCTGCACGGCATCGGGAGAAAAAAACTTTTTTTTAAACGCACGACGATGCCAAAAGATAAACTCCCCAGAGAAATAGTTGTGAAAGGAAGGAGGAAGACACTGAACAATGACTTTCTTGGTAGGCTACTGTTTAGATACAAGCCGTTGTAGCACGTTGAGTCTGGGTGAAGGGAGAGCTCGCTAACTCCAGTTACAACAGAAATCATATAAGCACAGACAGGTTTCCAAAACTCGTGCTTTTTTATTTTTCTTGGCAACAGCGTTACGGGTTAGTCAAAGAAACTTAGAAATCAGCATCAGAAAATAACAAGGACATAATCCTTGTCTTGAACACACGCAGTAATACCGGAGAATGCAGTGGCATGCTATTCGCAAAATACCGCTATGCTCTTAAGAGAGCGCAACATATTTCACCCATTACACCGTGTGTAACGTGTCTTTCGTTAAAGCCTGTGTAAAGTACATTAGTGTACACACCTGCAGCTTATAGACAGGTGCGGCTTATTTATGTAAAAAATACAAATATTTGTAAAATTCAGTGGGTGCGGCTTACCTGCGCTTTATAGTCCGGAAATTACGGTATAATGGTAGATATGGAAAAGAGAGACCAGTCAGAAACAATAACCCAATCCCAATCAACCATTTTAGCAAAATCAGGCAAACAGAGATAGCAATTTGACAAAACCTTACAGTTTATTCATGACCCAAATTCTCTTTATAAAGGGTTTGCCTCTGTGAGCTTAATTTAAAACACCGGCCTTTAATCAGTAGGTTGAATGAGGAATTGTAGTGCTTGGCGGCCATATTTTGAATAATTTTTTGTTTATAAAATGGAAATTGTTGGCCAGCTGTGGCCTGACAGTCTTCGGATGTGTCAATAATTTAGCAGTTCTTCAACAACTACTTGAAGCATAAAACTTGTATGATATTATACATAAAAATTACAAAGTTGAAGGAATGTGTGAATAGTGAAGATACATAATTGTTTCTTTGATAAAAAAAAAAAAAAAGCTTGATTAAAAGCAAAAGAAATCAATTGTACAGCTGTGGAAAAGGCCGACTAGAAATGTCTCCACAGTTAAATAAATATTTCCATCTCTAACCTCATTTAAAGACTAGATATTTTGGAGTTAATAAAATATGCAAATCTACACACTTTTAATGAAGTTAAGTGTCATTAGCATAGATAAATGTCAATCTCTTAAATATCACCGATCAATTTGCAAATGGTTGGTTCTGATAATGAATCTCTTCACCATTTCACCTGGAATACAGTGTATTTACTGAGAAGCAGAGTGCTGATGCGTCTTTTTGACTTTCTTTTAGAGAAATCAGATGGAGAGTCTTTGCTTTTTCCTTGTGCAAGAGGTAAATGAATGGTATGGTCATATGGATGATGATTAAGATCCGTATATTACATAAACATTAGGATGATACATAATGGTATGATGGCTTCTTTAGAATTTTTTCAGAAACAAATTAAGCTCCTATGTGTCAGTTCTTTCGTAATACCTGCTGACACCTCCGGTTATTGCCTCAATAATGGCAACAAGACAGTCAGGTAAGGATGCCATCAATGTTTTGAAAGAGTGCCTGTCAGTTTTAGCCCACTCTTCCACAGCCGGGTTGCAATTCACACAGAGTTCCAAAAAAATAAATAAAAAAAACAATTCCCACAAGTTTATCCCACAGTCTCTAGACCTGTTCTATTGTAGTCGAGACAGACACACAATTCACCAACTTCCTGTGTGACATTTCTTTTCCACCACGCTCATACAAACAGTCTGTTATATTCTCAAATTTGATTGGATGCTGATTTATTTTCTATTCCTGCTTTGGTACTAGCACTAGTTTCAGCCTTAAAGCAAATTCATTTCTTTAAAACACTGTCTGCCTAAATGCTAAAATCTGATTGGCTGGAAGGAAATGTAATCTATCTATCTATCTATCTATCTATCTATCTATCTATCTATCTATCTATCTATCTATCTATCTATCTATCTATCTATCTATCTATCTATCTATCTATCTATCTATCTATCTATCTATCTATCTATCTATCTATCTATCTATCATCACTCAGTTGCATAAATGACATAAATATAAATCGTCTGCCAAGTGCCATAAATGTGGGCACAATTACCACTCATTGCTAGCTAGCTAATATCATACAATAAGATATATTATATAAGCTAGTATCAGAGCAAGGGCTTTGGCTTGTATTTCTATCAAGCGTATTGATATCATAAAAAAGTTAGTTATATTATACTGGGCTAATATGTTCACAGCTGTGGGGATGTTGCCCAGTCAGGGTTTTACGAGGAAAAAAAAAAACCAGATGGTAAAAAAAGATGATCTATCAGGGGTTTAACGGTACACAAAATTTGGTAAGTACCTCGGTTTTTGTAATCACTGTTTGGTTCAATTTTGGTGCAGTTAGGGGAAGAAATTGCAAATATATATATATATATATATATATATATATATATATATATATATATATATAATTAAATAATTTAATTAATAATGAAATTAATTAAATTAAATTCATTAACTATAGATTTGTCAGTCATTTCTCCTTTAAAGAGAAATTCTTGAAGCTGTGCATAAAATGCAAAACAATTCATATCGCTAGATTCTTGTAAAAACATTGGGCAAGACAGGAAGTGGCAGCAATTTCACGGATGTGCAAAAAAGAACTGGTGGAACAGAAGAGTTTCAAGTGTGGGAAGTGTAAGGTAAGTGGTTAAGATGTTGAGCTTCTGCTTTAGAAGGTTGTGAGTTCAAATCCCAGCGGTACTAATCTATCATTGTTCGGGCCCTTGAGCAAGGCCCTCAAGCCTCTGGATATAGGTGTTTGTGTTATAAATAAGTGCACTGATTTTTGTTCTCCTTACTTGACTAATGATTTGTTCCAAGAACAATTAAAAGCTTTATGTTCACCATTTTGGACCTTACCCTGGACATGGAGAAGGGTGGCATAGGACAGGAGCGGGCATTGGGAGTGGGGTTGTTCTTTAATAAGTGTGTGAAGATGCTGTATAATACTGTAAAAAGAGAACTTGTCTCAGGCATTTGTTGTCTCTTTCTTGTTGCTTTTGAAAAGCACATAGTAATCCATATGAACTTCTCAAACAATGAGATGGCAAGACACTGAGGCATTTTTAAAATACTTTATATTTTGAGCAAAAATTTGTTTTTAAATCGAGTATTAATTGTGCTTTAGGCCTGGAAAACTGATTAAAAGCACTTTTACCACTTTTAACAATAAAAAAGTGAGTAATCCGCTGCTTAAAAAAAAAAAAAAAAATTATCCAGGTTGACAAGCAAAAAAAAAAGTGCATTTTGTACAACTGTTAGCGCGTAGTAGTGAACTTTTAACATGGATGCTTGGACCCCTAGTGTGTTAATTATACACTCTTGGATGTTAATTATTCCAGATGCTGCAGCAGCTGAGCCCGTGAGTCAGAGCCTGTTTTTTATGTTGTTTGTTTGTTTGTTTGAACGCACAAGACACTGGAAAGCTGAGCCACACACAAATGAGCACACACTCTTACACACAAAAACACACAAACAAACATGCACACCTGTCTTCTAGAAAGAACACCACATTTCTCACGTACCACAAACCCTGGCCTTTTTCCGACTCCGTTTTGCCAAACTTCGCCTGTTGCCATGGTAACCAGTGACTCTGTGCCATTACGAACCTTGGTAATGTGTGTTTGACCTTTTAGGGTGGAAAAAAGATCTCAGTAGAGTCACTGCCACAGGCGGTGTGTGTGTCTGCAGTGTGTAATGTGTTTTTTTTTGTTTCTTTTTTGGAAATGGTAAACGGAATGCATTATTATACTGTCCCAAATGGAAATCTGATATATAACAATATATGCAAAGTAAATAAAGAAGCATCTGGACATAATGCAGTACTTAAATTATAGCAATTGTTTAAAACCTGTGTGGCAACAAGTAACAGGGATAAACAAGGAACGGAATCTAAAATTAAACATAATGTAAGAATTATGTAAGAAACTGTGCAAGATTAAACATTATTTTCACATTTTTTAAGTAACATTGAGATACCACTGCATGGTACAGTAATCTATTTGCATTTTCTCCTGATCTGGAACTTGAAACATCTGAATGATTTTCCCAAACTGGAGTCAAAAATGTTGGAATAATGTCACTCTCAAATCTCACATATCTAATCGTCAAAAGAAAAGAGAGAAAACAAGAGACATCAAAAGTGGTAAAGTTAAGAGTAAGGTTAAGTTTAATGAAAAGAATATATATATATTTCTCACAATGATTCAAGTTACAAATATTTGCTGACAGATCAATTTTTTTACATTTAGAGGACATTCATATGTTTAATTGAGTGTTAGAATATTAGCAAGGGAAAATGGACGGCCAGCTGACAAAGCTGTTTGAAAAATGTATCAACACGTCATCTGTAAAACATGATGCATGTACTTAGTTGACAGCACATCTTATGATGATTGAAGTTATTCTAAATATATATATATATATATATATATATATATATATATATATATATATATATATATATATATATATATATATATATATATATATATATATAAACTAAAGGCAAAAATAAAATATTAATTAAATCAAGACCAATTAAATCATAAAAATTGTTGATGTTTAAATAATTTATAAATATAGAAAATATATTACCTTGTAAAATCTTCCATTTTTTAAATTTAAATCTTCCTTGTCTCTTAGTCAGTATTGCAGGATGTATTGCAGGATGTATTGCAGGAAGTGTTGCAGGAATTATTCTGCAGAATTATAAGGATACTTAATAAACCATATCCTTCGTTCCCTGTCACCCTCTCTCTCTCTCTCTCTCTCTCTCTCTCTCTCTCTCTCTCTCTCTCTCGGTCGAGTTAAACATGCTCCTGAGTTCCCTTTTAGGAACTCAAGGTGCCTCAGAAACGCTTTGGGAACGATTCCACGTTAAAGTTATAAAACATGCATGCGGTACAGCCAACAATAGCTTCTGTTTGCTCAGGAAGCACTCTGTGTGTGTGTTTGTCTACTTACAGGTTTTTGGTAAGTGGTAAATGAAAAAAAAAGAAAGAAAAGCAAGTGATTGTTCCGACTGTGCACAAAAGACAGCTTGTGTGTCACTTGCTTGGGAGCGGAGCACGTTAGGTCGGATATTTATTCGTTCTGTGCATATTTTGTGCACATTCTGCTCGCATGTCTATGCAAATGCTCCGCTCCTGGAGTGCACTTCTTAAAGGGGGCGCTCTCATTCCTCGCTGTTCTGCCAAGGCGAAGCAGCAAATGAGGTCATGGGGCTCACATTTGGACCTAGCAGAAAATTTTAAACTGGTTTTACTCTTTCTCCTGCTAGATCCAGTGTCTTCTCCCGGGGCTCGAAAGCACACCTTTCAGCGTTTTTTTTTTTTTCCCTGTGTAGAGAGTGCTATACTCCACCTCTCTTCCTCTGAGGAGGTGGTGGATGCTGATGAGCTCATAGACACGCCTTCGCAGCCAGTCCTGTTTGAGGAGCTGTTGAAGGTAGTGACTCTCGCTGTTGTCAAGCTGAATGTCACTTGGTCGGCTGAGCAGCAGAATGGCGTCCGTCCGGTAAACTTGATGAGCGTTTTCTGCAACTTGCGTTGCTGCCTCCACACCAGGGTCTAACCCTTTTCTTGCACCTGGACATCTTAGTAGGCTAAGCCTTAATTAGCCTGCCTCTTCAGCCCAAATGTTTTCTTTCTACGTGAACATAGTAGGGCTGAATGAGTGCGGTCACGGGATAATGCCCCAGGTTGAAGAGAGAAGATCTCCTCAAGTGTCGCATTGTACCTCAAGGCCCCGGTAGTGCCCACCAAGCCCCTTTGTACAACCTCGGTTTTGGTGGGCAGGGCCTACACCAGGAAATGGCATTGTGTACCTCAGTATATGGTAACCGCCCCACCCTGGCACCCTCAAGGAGCTGGCTTGTTAAGCCTGTCACATTCAGTGTTTTAGGGCACAACCAGCTCCAGCAAGTGCCATCCTCATTTCTGCCTGGTACCATAGGGAACCTGGAGGGCTCGCTGCCTTTAAGAGGCCCCTAGAACTGCACCACAAAATAAAAAAGCACCTCCCAACACTGGGTGTGTCACCACTCGCACTTCCCCTGCGAGAGATCCTGTGCTAGGGGTGATGAATCTAAGGACCGCCATCTTCAATAGGAGGGCTTCGGCCAAGAAATCATGAAATGGGATTTTTTGGGGATTTCACCAGAAGGAGGCATGGTGTACCTCTTCAGTTCAGACCTGTTCAGTGCATGGACAGCTCCAACAGCACCCTCTTTGGATTCCGCCCAGTATCGTAGCGGACCCGGAGGACTTGCTGCCTTTTAGAAGGCTCTTAGTTCAGCATCAGGGCATAGCCCCGGCTTTAGGTGTGTCAGAGGTCAATCTTGAGAGACTGATACCCTGGCAACTTGGGAAGCTCTGCCAGAGGTGTCTCAATGGGTCCTGCGTACTGTAGACAAAGGTTATACAATTTAGTTTAAGTCTCATCTGCCCCAGTTCGACAGGGTGTGTCCCAATCTGGTGGGACCCGAGCAGGCTCTGGTCATGGAACAAGAGATACACATTTTGCTTAGGAAGGAGGCCATTAAGGTAGTCTGTCCATCAGACAGAGATTCTGGGTTCTACAGCCAGTAATTCATAGTTCCCAAAAATGACGAGGGGGTTGCGTCCTATTCTAGATCTATGTCAGCTGAAATGTTTACTAATGAGGCTCAGGTTGAAGATGCTGACTCTGAAGCAGGTTGTGTCTCAAATAAGATCTGAGGACTGGTTTGACACGATAGATTTAAATGTATCAATCCTCCCTTCCCACAGAAAGATTCTGAGGTTTAATTTTGGGATTGATGGAAGCAGAGCAGGCCATTATGCTTCACAACTGTCTCCCATTTGGATCGAGTCTATCCTCATGGCAGTCAATAGAAAGAGAATGAGAGAAGGCCAGTCACTAATATATATATATATATATATATATATAATATAGGTCTCATGTGCAGGAGGCCAAGTGGAATCACATTGGACACTGCTGCCATCAACCCTTAAGAAGTTTTTGTAACTGCTTCACAGTGAGTGACTAGCCTTCTCTCATTCTCTTGACTGCCGTGAGCATAGACTCGATCGAAATGTGATATATATATATATATATATATATATATATATATATATATATATATATATATATATATATATATATATACCGTTTTACGGACTATAAGCCGCTACTTTTTTCCCATGCTTTGAACCCCACGGCTTAAACAATGAAGCGGCTAATTTATGGATTTTTCCTGGGTTTTTCCCGGTTTCACAAGCTTCAAGCAAAAAAACTGAGCCCCATAATATTAGACCAATGAAATTGCCAAACGGGTTAAGGTTAACCAATGAAACTCTTTATAATAAATCAGATGTGCTCCCACTGAATCGGGCCGCACCACATCATAAATATAGATGAGATTATTTTGCTAATGCTTTGGTCAGTTATCACTACTGCTGAGAGGTGAAGCTCAGTGGTTAGGACACAGTGATTAAGCTATTAAAATTTAGTGTGGAATTTCACAAGTTCAAATCCCAGCACCACCAACCTTACACTGCTGGGCCCTTGAGCAAGACCCTGAACTCTCTACTGCTCAGTTGTAACTCGGTCTGGTTAAGGGTGGTTGCCAAATACCATAAATGCAAATCCGGCATTGATTTTTTACAGAATTAAACTGACCAAATGGATAGAAATAATGTTTAATTTTTGTTAATTTATATATAGGCTGTTTTTACACACACCTACCTCCACCTCTATACTATTTCAAATGGTAGTTCAGTAGTTAATGCTCTGGGTTACTGATTGGAAGGTCAGGGCTTTAAGCCTCAGTCAGCAAGCTGCCACTCTTGGGGACCTTGAGCAAGGCCCTTAACCTTCTGTGCTGCATTATCGCTGACCCCAGCTTTCTGTGGCAGCAGTGGTTTGAACTAATGACCAACGGATCTAAAGTCCAATGCCTTAACTACGAAGCTACCGCTCTTTTTTAGTAATCATCTGATTTACTATATATATATATATATATATATATATATATATATATATATATATATATATATATATATATATATATATATATATATATATACACACACACAGTGAGGAAAATAAGTATTTGAACACCCTGCTATTTTGCAAGTTCTCCCGCTTAGAAATCATGGAGGGGTCTGAAATTGTCATCTTGGTGCATGTCCAGTGTGAGAGACATAATCTAAAAAAAAAATCCAGAAATCACAATATATGATTTTTAAACTATTTATTTGTATAATACAGCTGCAAATAAGTATTTGAAAACCTGTCTATCAGCTAGAATTCTGAC
Organism: Silurus meridionalis; assembly: GCF_014805685.1. Taxonomy (NCBI): domain Eukaryota; kingdom Metazoa; phylum Chordata; class Actinopteri; order Siluriformes; family Siluridae; genus Silurus; species Silurus meridionalis. The sequence continues at coordinate 3,781,449 of NC_060897.1, forward strand.
CCTCAAAGACCTGTTAGTCCGCCTTTAAAATTTCCACCTCCACTACATTTATTATACTAAATTAGATGCACCTGTTTGAGGTCGTTAGCTGCATAAAGACACCTGTCCACCCCATACAATCAGTAGGAATCCAACTACTAACATGACCAAGACCAAAGAGCTGTCCAAAGACACTAGAGACAAAATTTTACACCTCCACAAGGCTGGAAAGGGCTACGGGGAAATTTCCAAGCAGCTTGGTGAAAAAAGGTCCACTGTTGGAGCAATCATTTCGAAAATGGAAGAAGCTAAACATGACTGTCAATCTCCCTCGGACTGGGGCTCCATGCAAGATCTCACCTCGTGGGGTCTCAATGATCCTATGGAAGGTGAGAAATCAGCCCAGAACTACACGGGAAGAGCTGGTCAATGACCTGAAAAGAGCTGGGACCACCGTTTCCAAGGTTACTGTTGGTAATACACTAAGACGTCATGGTTTGAAATCATGCATGGCACGGAAGGTTCCCCTGCTTAAACCAACACATGTCCAGGCACGTCTTAAGTTTGCCAATGACCATTTGGATAATCCAGAGGAGTCATGGGAGAAAGTTATGTGGTCAGATGAGACCAAAATAGAACTTTTGGGTCATAATTCCACTAAACGTTTTTGGAGGAAGAAGAATAATGAGTACCATCCCAAGAACACCATCCCTACTGTGAAGCATGGGGGTGGTAGCATCATGCTTTGGGGGTGTTTTTCTGCACATGGGACAGGGCGACTGCACTGTATTAAGGAGAGGATGACCGGGGCCATGTATTGCGATATTTTGGGGAACAACCTCCTTCCCTCAGTTAGAGCATTGAAGATGGGTTGAGGCTGGGTCTTCCAACATGACAATGACCCGAAGCACACAGCCAGGATAACCAAAGAGTGGCTCTGTAAGAAGCATATCAAGGTTCTGGTGTGGCCTATCCAGTCTCCAGACCTTAACCCAATAGAGAATCTTTGGAGGGAGCTTAATCTCCATGTTTCTCAGCGAAAGGCCAGAAACCTGACTGATCTAGAGAAGATCTGTGTGGAGGAGTGGGCCAAAATCCCTCCTGCAGTGTGTGCAAACCTTCCTGAAAAACTACAGGAAACGTTTGACCTCTGTAATTTCAAACAAAGGCGTGCTTAACCTGCTTGGAGTTTTTTTTTACACAACAGCGTTGCCGCGATTTGTTTGATTGGTCATGCAGATCGAGATAACCTGTAATGCGGATTAGGAGGTGGAAGCTGAAGTAAACGCAAACAAAGTTTATTGAGAATACTCCGGAGATAATCCACCAATACTTGTAGCGAAGCAGTAATATCCAGTGGTGCGCTCCGGGAGCGCAGTCCACGAAGTTCTGTGAAAGCAGAGACAGTTTGTGTAGAGAATAACGGATCCGTGCTATGGAAAGCGCAGCGCTGGGCAGCAACGGATAAACGTGGTGCAGACAGTGTGAACATGGAAAACAGCAGGATCGGGGTAATCCGGGATGGCGTTGAGAGAATACTGAGTCCGACAAGAAGGGTCTGTAGCGGGATACGTATACGCGATTACACAGACCGACATGAACCAACACATACGATCATGCACAAACAATAACGGACTGCGAGTGTGTGGAGGTGAGGGGCTTAAATAGCAGATGGGATGAGTGAGTGAATGAGAGTCAGGTGTGTGTGATCAGCATGACTGTGAGGAGCTCCGTGTGGGCGGGGCATGCATGGGTGAAGAAGCAGGGTGCTTCAGGGAATGGCGCCGCCAAAGGGGGCGTGACAAGGGGAATTCCTGACATAACCGACGTTAAGTGGCAAATTTGCCCTCTTTGTGCTCGAGATATTAGGGTTCGGCGACATAAAAAATCAATATAACGGATTAAAAAATGCTAATACAATAGGGTAGGGCAGGGTTGGTGAGTTAACCGAGGTCAAGATAAGTGGGTTCGACTGTTCGACTGACAAATAAATAATTTTAAATAATTGAAAGTTGTGTTATGTTTAAACATGTTTGTAATACAAAGAAATACTGGCATTGCTATATAGCTAAATGTGTGTGTGTGTAAATACTGTATATATATATATATATATATATATATATATATATATATATATATATATATATATATATATATATATATGTGTGTGTGTGTGTGTGTGTGTGTGTATGTGTGTGTGTGTGTGTGTGTGTGTATTTGGAAAAATAAATGTGCCATATATGTACAAGTATCTGATATATTATCTATATCTGTGAAATCCAAACATGAAAATGCATGCAATATATGTGTTTTGCATATTGCTATATATCAGATTTCTAAATGGGTAAGTCTGAACCAGTTTTTGTGTTTCCTTCAACTAGGACACCCAAACCTGTTAACAGTACCACTATGAAGATTTGCTTTAAATTGGTTGCAGTGGGAGATTTTAAGAGGGGTCCATGTGAATTATGCTTTTTAAATTCATCCTGCAAAAAAAACAGAAATGGCTCAAACGGATGGGGGGAAAAAAACAGCTTTTCACCTGTCATTTCAGATCAGTCCTGTTGGCCATGCGCTTGTTCTGATGTGAAATCTGCACCACAACAACACTTCTTCCGAACGTCAGCTTCCTGGGAAGAGCTTGGAGATGAGACGAAGCAGGGTTATTGTGCAAAAAGTGGGGTGTACCATTTGGTATTAATAACCTCTCTTATCATTATGAGCTTCACATGGGTCATTTTGGGGAATTTAGGTCGTGTGTGTGAGAGAGTATGTGTGTGTTTACGTGAGTGTGCGTGTGTGTGTGTGTCTTTGATTGTGAGAAAAGGAGAGAGAGAGTGTGTGTGTTCTTTGGGAACACAGTGGTAATTGAAAAGAAGAGTGCAGTGGTGGGCGCAATGCCTAATTGGGCAGATGGCTCACTGTGCCTTCTCTCAGTGATGCATGCAGCCCTTAACACACACGTGCGTGCACACACACCACACACACTGGTAACAGTTCCACTTTTGTCCTCTACACCGTGTTACCTGACACTGTGCACACGACACCTCACACCTCATTCACCATCTAAAATCCCTCCATCAGTTCTTCTCCTCTGTCTTTGCCTTTTCTTTTCTTTTTTGTTCAGAAGTTCTAATTAAATCTTTCGAAAAGTGTTCAAAGCAAATGGGCCTTCATGACTTTCTTCTGATTTCATATCATGTAATGAAGGATGCTAATCCAGTACACATTGAGGAAGCATGCAATACAAATTGATACTATATGGACAAAAGTATTGGGACACCCGACGTTTCCAGATGTATGTGGTTCTTCTCCAAACTGTTACTACAAAAATGGAGGCAAAAAGACTGTATCTTTGTTTTTCTGTGGCATGAAATTGTCCCAAATTTTTATTTTGCCTGCTCCCATTAGGGGTCACCACAGCGGCTTATCCGTCTCCATATCACTTACTTCTGCCTCTTCAAACCAACCACCTGCATGTCTTCCCTCACCACATCCATACATCCAGAAACCTCCTCCTTGGCCTTCCTTTTTTCTTCCTGCCTAGTGCCTGAGGATCAGCATGGTGGTACATTTTGAGGTGGTATCAAGCAGTGTTGAGACTCGTTTTGTTTACAAGAAAATACCTAATTTATTAACGTTTACACACCATCACCTCCAAAATAGTCCCCTTACGCAGCAATACAGTGCTCCCAGCATTCCTGCCACTTCTGAAATGTGTCCTGAAAGAGAGTCTTCTTTTCGAAGCGTGACAAGCACCTTCTGCAATTCACGCTGGAACTTTGCAAATGGTGTCAAAATGGCAACCTTTATGCTAAATATTCAGGAAGAGGGCAAAGCCCACAGGAGCCAGGAGTGCGGAGTGCGGAGTGCGGAAGTAAGACCGTTCTCCGACGAGCATCATGCACAAGTTGACAAATGTTTTTTCTGGGGTTGAGCTCGTTAAAGGTCTTTCTTTGCAGAGATGTTGAAGCATGTGTGCCCCTCGAAACACCTCAAACGATTTGTTGCAGCATCGGGGTAGGTCAAACGTATGTCATGTCAAATGTCTTTGGGGAATTTGCATAGTTTTATTTAGAATTTGATGTTTGCTCTCTGTTCTAACTTGCTGTCTGCGATGAAATTGCAGACGTGGTAACACGTGGTCAGAATAACACCAGTTACACCATTAGTCTCAAAACTTTTGATACCACCTCGTATACCTTATATCTCTCCTCTACATGTGACCAAAATATCTCAATCATGCGTTTTTCACATTCTTTCCCTTTTCTTGGAACTAGAAAACCCAAACCTGTTCAAGCATGAAAGTGAGCATGTGCACAAAGCCTGCTCCATAAAGATCTGCTTCACCTGCATTGGAGTAAACGATCTCCTGCTTTAGAGCTCTGAACCTCAAAGTTTTGTCCATATAGTGTATCTTGATTAAGGCTTAAAACACTGTACGTTCATAAGCTTGATAATGCTTGTAGTTTTTTTGTTGGTTTGTTTTTTCGGTTAAAACACGCTAACTTTACTAAGCTATACACACTCACCAGAGGCAGCAAATACACCTGTTACATTCTTTCCAAGCTTGATATTGCTATTTCTATTTTATTCCTTCTTTATAAAAAAAAAAAAAAAACAGTCTCATGTTACCTGTTTCTGCATGAATTGGAATACAGGCTACTGTGCAGCCATTTTTAGTGCAATGCTAATCTGTCTGGTCACTTCCTTGTTAGCTAGCTTAGTTTTATGGCTCAAGTAGGGAAAAAAATTAAACACAGTACAAGAACTTAACCAAACAACAATAAGTCTAATCGATTACATCTGTGGTACTGAGGTAATTTCGTAAATCGGATAATTAGACATAACTGCTGTGCTGAGAGTGCTGCTGTATCGATTAGCCGTGGCTGAGAATCATTAGCTGCTAAGCTTGAGCTACTTTAACCCTGAAATGCTGAAATTTCGCTCTCCTGGGTGTGATCAATGATCTCTATGAGCTTGTGTGTGTGTGTGTGTGTGTGTGTGTGTGTGTGTGTGTGTGTGTGTGTGTGTTCCTGAAATCTAATCCAGTGCTTCTAACCTGTTGTGTACCTCCTGTACCCCCCTTCTGCTTCTGAGCACTGTGTGTACAAATCTATAAATAATATTGTGGGTTAAGTGTGTGAGTCGTAATGCGTAGTGACAGTGCCCCAGCATTGCGTGTGTGTGTGTGTTTTTGTGTGTGTGTGTCAAGTCACAGTGCCACTATTCCCACTGTGTCCTCTGAGCTCAAATTACATTATTCATCCTCATGCCTACAGTACACTACTCATCCCTAGAAATTTATACTGTAAGGGTATGGTGTGTGTGTGTGTGTGGGGGTTTCTTTAGTGATCCAGCCATTATTTATGGACACCACAGCCCACGGCATAATGAATCCATCAGAAGAGAAAAGAAAAAGCTCAAAAAGGGAAGATCTGCCTTGTCGTCCCCTGCTGAAAATCATCATGCTTTCTTTTTTTCAACATAGAAATTGCATGTACGTGGAATATTTGTGCCACTTATCCCTTTTAATCCCTTTCACACTCAGGAGACAGGATTTCAGTGTGTTCATGAGTTATCCGTGAATGACGTGTTGGTCTTTCTGCTCTTGGCTCGAGCTCTACACTGCCTGAAGCTCAAGAACAGCTCGGGGTCATGTTCTTCTTAATAAACACAGAAAGAGAGATAAATTCACTATCAGCCAGACCATCAGAGAAAGTGAAAGAACAAATGGGTGGTCCAGTTTCATGTTTCCTTTGCTTACAGTCTAGTAAATGTAGTTGAAGGTTAGCAACTAGCATCATTTAAACGCAGGAGAATGACAAGGTAATAATGTGCATTAATAGAGAACTGCATAGAGAAAATAAGGGTCTGACTTATCTTTAACATTATTGCCCCATTCTAAACCCTCCTCTCTTATCCCAACCATTCCTGCCCTGTCGTAAACCCTCCTCTCTTATCCTAGACATTCTTGCCCTATCCTAAACCCTCCTCTCTTATCCCAGACATTCTTGCCCTATCCTAAACCCTCCTCTCTTATCCCAAACATTAATGCCTTATCCTAAACCCTCCTCTCTTATCCTAAACATTCTTGCCCTATCCTAAACCCCCCTCTCTTATCCCAAACATTAATGCTTTATCCTAAACCCTCCTCTCTTATCCCAAACATTCCTGCTCTATCCTAAACCCTCCTCTCTTATTCCAAACATTCCTGCCCTATCCTAAACCCCCCCTCTCTTATCCCAAACATTCTTGCCCTATCCTAAACCCTCCTCTTATCCCAAACATTCCTGCTCTATCCTAAACCCCTCTCTTATCCCAAACATTTCTGTCCTATCCTAAATCCTCCTCTCTTATCCTAAACATTCTTGCCCTATCCTAAACACCCTCTCTTATCCCAAACATCAATGCTTTATCCTAAACCCTCCTCTCTTATCCCAAACATTCCTGCCCTATCCTAAACCCTCCTTTCTTTTCCCAAACATTCCTGCCCTATCCTAAACCCCTCTCTTATCCCAAACATTCCTGCCCTATCCTAAATCCTCCTCTCTTATCCTAAACATTCTTGCCCTATCCTAAACCCCCTCTTATCCCAAACATTCCTGCCCTATCCTAAACCCTCCTTTCTTATCCCAAACATTCCTGCCCTATCCTAAACCCCCTCTTATCCCAAACATTCCTGCCCTATCCTAAACCCTCCTCTCTTATCCCAAACATTCCTGCCCTATCCTAAACCCTCCTCTCTTATCCAAACATTCCTGCCCTATCCTAAACCCTACTTTCTTAGCCCAAACATTTCTGTTTAATCCCAATCCCCTGTCAAATGCTAAACATTTTGGTCCTGTCCCAGATTCTTCTGTTTTGTCCTGAACATTTCTGTCTTATCCCAGACCTCACTCTTTGATTCCAAACATTCATGTGGTATCCAAAACCCTCCTCTCTTATCCTAGACATTCTTGCCCTATCCTAAACCCTCCTCTCTTATCCCAGACATTCTTGCCCTATCCTAAACCCTCCTCTCTTATCCCAAACATTAATGCCTTATCCTAAACCCTCCTCTCTTATCCTAAACATTCTTGCCCTATCCTAAACCCCTCTCTTATCCCAAACATTAATGCTTTATCCTAAACCCTCCTCTCTTATCCCAAACATTCCTGCTCTATCCTAAACCCCTCTCTTATTCCAAACATTCCTGCCTATCCTAAACCCCTCTCTTATCCCAAACATTCTTGCCCTATCCTAAACCCTCCTCTCTTATCCCAAACATTCCTGCTCTATCCTAAACCCCCTCTTATCCCAAACATTTCTGTCCTATCCTAAATCCTCCTCTCTTATCCTAAACATTCTTGCCCTATCCTAAACACCCTCTCTTATCCCAAACATCAATGCTTTATCCTAAACCCTCCTCTTATCCCAAACATTCCTGCCCTATCCTAAACCCTCCTTTCTTTTCCCAAACATTCCTGCCCTATCCTAAACCCCTCTCTTATCCCAAACATTCCTGCCCTATCCTAAATCCTCCTCTCTTATCCTAAACATTCTTGCCCTACCCTAAACCCCTCTCTTATCCCAAACATTCCTGCCCTATCCTAAACCCTCCTTTCTTATCCCAAACATTCCTGCCCTATCCTAAACCCCCCTCTCTTATCCCAAACATTCCTGCCCTATCCTAAACCCTCCTCTCTTATCCCAAACATTCCTGCCCTATCCTAAACCCTCCTCTCTTATCCAAACATTCCTGCCCTATCCTAAACCCTACTTTCTTAGCCCAAACATTTCTGTTTAATCCCAATCCCCCTGTCAAATGCTAAACATTTTGGTCCTGTCCCAGATTCTTCTGTTTTGTCCTGAACATTTCTGTCTTATCCCAGACCTCACTCTTTGATTCCAAACATTCATGTGGTATCCAAAACCCTCCTCTCTTTTCCTTTACATTCCTGTGCTATTCCAAATTTTCCTATCTCATCCAAAACACTCCTGTCCTATTCCACACTGCCCTCTCCTCTATAATACTAAAAATTTCTGTCCTATCCCACACTGTCCTCTCCTCTATAATCCTAAACACTCCTGTCCTATCCCACACTGTCCTTTTATCTCCTAAATATTCCTGTCCTATCCCACACAGTCCTCTCCTATATAATCCTAAACATTCCTGTCCTATATAAAACTCTTTTCTTGTATCCTAATCATTCCAATCTTAACCCAAAATCTCCTGTCTAATCCTAAATGTTCCTGCCCTATCCAAATCTCACATCTCTTATCTCATACATTCCTGTCCTATCCAAAACTCCCATCTCTTATCCTAAATAATTTTGTCATATCCCAAACATTCCTTTCGTATCCTGGACATCTTGTCTTTTCTAAAACTCTTATTTTCTACTGTTTCCTAAACATGACCCATTCCCAGCCCTTCTCTCCCAAACTCTCTTCTCTGATCCTAAATCCTCTACTGGGAAAACACTCTGAATCAGGTCTTACACTCATTAAAACTTTGACTTTTATTGTAGCGTATGCACCAGCATGTAAAAATTGTATTACTGAATATTAAAAAAAAAGCTGAAAGTCCTCGTTCTGTGCATGAAGACAGGAAGTGACATTCATTTGAAGTGTATTCAGGCTCCTGGGTGCTAGCCCAGAAAAAGCTTGATGCTTGTTTTCCTTGTGTACTCGAGGTACAGTCTCAGATTTGACTATCGGCATCAGGATTGTGGAGGTTGGTCGTTTTTTTTGCCTTCCAGGAAAGATGTTGGCGTGAAAGCGGGGTGAGATTGGACAAGAAAATTTATGTGCTGCTGTACTCGTGACACAACATTAAAAGTCTCCTTTACGTTTAACAAACCTTCATATATGGACATAATGAAATGCTAGCAGATGTTCCAATGTAGCTACAGAGTTAACTACAAATGAGTCACATTGTTAGCTTCCTAAAGCCTGGCAGTGTTTTTTAGGGTAGGGTGTATAGGGATAAAGCTACAGGTGAGTCACAGCAGGGGGGCGGTTCAGATTGTATTTGAGTCTGACTGTGCAAGGATGTAAATAGGACTATAAATTGACTTGTTATATACAGCTCATCATAGTTCAGTTGACGGTAATAAAAAGTCTATTCTAGTCTATCTTAAACTTTCCTATCGCATCATATTCCAAACTCTTGCATCCTGTCCTGGCCTTCTTGTCCTGACCTATCAATCGTAAACCTTTGCATCTTACCTTGACCTTTCCTATTTAAGCATACCTGAAACTATTTTGTCCTCTCCTGTTTTGTTTTCTTCTGTCTTAAATTCCTTTTTTATCCTATTCTTTACTATCTTATCATACGGAATCTCTTTAGTCCTTTTCTATCATCCCCTCCTCTTTCTTGTTCTATACTACCGTACACAATCCTATCCAATCCAATCGTATCATATCGTATCCTATCCTATCCTATTCTATCCTATCCTATCCTATCCTATCTTCTATCTTATTCTATCCTTTTCTATCTTATCCTATTTTATCCTATCTTATTTTACACTATCCAATACAATCCTATCCTATCCTATCCTATCCTATCCTATAGCTTATACTTTATCCTAAACATTCTTCATATCAGAAGATCATATAACACAAACATTCCTCTCTTAACCTGGACATTTCTGTGTTATCTAAAACTCCTATCTTCTCCTGTTTCCTAAACATTCATTTTCAATCCCAAACCCTTCTTTCTGGGAATATGTTTTGAATCAGGTACCAGTTTCACACTCTGTTAGCTGATATGTCGCTACCGGCAGGGCGGCCATCTTGCTGGAGAATAAATGTCGGCGGCTCTTTTAGTCCCTTGACAGATTGTCTCTTTAGCTCCGCATTCGTTAGAGAGCACCCAGCCCTTTTTCCCTAAGGAATTCTTTACCTGAATTTTTGGATCCGTTTTTTCAGACTCACTTTTCCCAGATGCAACGGCAGCTTCGTTTGCTTTGTTTTCGCCACCTCTCAGACCTTCAGACTGTTTTTTTGGACTGAGCTGTTTTTCTCTGCTTCTTCTGGTTCAGTGGGGAATTTCTGCTCTGCTGCTCGCCCCCATCAAAGACTGTTAAAATTCCACCTTTGGCATCCTGCATTTTGATCCTCCCAGTCTCCACCCCTGACAGAGCAATCTGGCTAATTATGAATGCCATGGATGCACAGTAACTACGAGCGAGTATATACTCCCTGAAGCAGATCTGCTTTATCCACGACCAGCAGCTACGGGAGATCGATTCAGTACTTTGAGACCTCTTGCAGTGGGCCGGATCAGCCTCCTGGCGGCCACCACCACCACCGAACATCCCCCCAAGGTACCGCAGCTCCAGAGCCCCTCTCTCTGCCCTATCCTATGGAAATCTTCCGCCGACACATATCCCCAACAGAGAAGGAGAGGTGTTGCTCCAGGGGCCAGTGTCTCTACTGTGGGGAGGCTGGACACATGATAAAAGATTAAGCCAGTAAAAGACCGGGCTTGTCGTTGATTGGGAGGCCCATGCCGATCCCTCTCCAAACCACTCCTGGACCTCCGCATCCTCTCCGGTGGGCAGGAGCACCAACTTGCGGCTTTTGTGAACTCAGGAGCGGATTCAGAATTTCTAGATCAAGATCTCTTTCAGCAGCTTATAATCGAGACTGAACAACTGCCAGCCACCCTTTAAGTCCAGGCTCTCGACGGCATCCGCTTTATCAAGTGACCTGTCACACTAAACCCCTCCAGGTCACCATTGCCGAGCAACATCAGGAGTGGCTATCCTTTTTGGTCATCTTGTCCCCTCATACTCCAGCCATGTTTAGTTTTCCGAGGCTTCAGAAACACAACCTCCACCTGGACTGGTCCATGGGTAAAGTTTTAGATTGGGGAACGTTCTGCCAGTCCCACTGTCTCTCTCTAACAACTGCCACCCCTCCTCTCTAGGCCCTGGATCTCCATCCATTCCCCCAGTTTATCCCAACCTAGAAAAGTCTATTCTAGTCTATCTTAAACTTTCCTATCGCATCATATTCCAAACTCTTGCATCCTGTCCTGGCCTTCTTGTCCTGACCTATCAATCGTAAACCTTTGCATCTTACCTTGACCTTTCCTATTTAAGCATACCTGAAACTATTTTGTCCTCTCCTGTTTTGTTTTCTTCTGTCTTAAATTCCTTTTTTATCCTATTCTTTACTATCTTATCATACGGAATCTCTTTAGTCCTTTTCTATCATCCTCCTCTTTCTTGTTCTATACTACCGTACAATCCTATCCAATCCAATCGTATCATATCGTATCGTATCCTATCCTATTCTATCCTATCCTATCCTATCCTATCCTATCTTCTATCTTATTCTATCCTTTTCTATCTTATCCTATTTTATCCTATCTTATTTTACACTATCCAATACAATCCTATCCTATCCTATCCTATCCTATCCTATAGCTTATACTTTATCCTAAACATTCTTCATATCAGAAGATCATATAACACAAACATTCCTCTCTTAACCTGGACATTTCTGTGTTATCTAAAACTCCTATCTTCTCCTGTTTCCTAAACATTCATTTTCAATCCCAAACCCTTCTTTCTGGGAATATGTTTTGAATCAGGTACCAGTTTCACACTCTGTTAGCTGATATGTCGCTACCGGCAGGGCGGCCATCTTGCTGGAGAATAAATGTACGGCGGCTCTTTTAGTCCCTTGACAGATTGTCTCTTTAGCTCCGCATTCGTTAGAGAGCACCCAGCCCTTTTTCCCTAAGGAATTCTTTACCTGAATTTTTGGATCCCGTTTTTTTTCAGACTCACTTTTCCCAGATGCAACGGCAGCTTTGTTTGCTTTGTTTTCGCCACCTCTCAGACCTTCGGACTGTTTTTTTGGACTGAGCTGTTTTTCTCTGCTTCTTCTGGTTCAGTGGGGAATTTCTGCTCTGCTGCTCGCCCCCATCAAAGACTGTTAAAATTCCACCTTTGGCATCCTGCATTTTGATCCTCCCAGTCTCCACCCCTGACAGAGCAATCTGGCTAATTATGAATGCCATGGATGCACAGTAACTACGAGCGAGTAAATACTCCCTGAAGCAGATCTGCTTTATCCACGACCAGCAGCTACGGGAGATCGATTCAGTACTTTGAGACCTCTTGCAGTGGGCCGGATCAGCCTCCTGGCGGCCACCACCACCACCGAACATCCCCCCAAGGTACCGCAGCTCCAGAGCCCCTCTCTGCCCTATCCTATGGAAATCTTCCGCCGACACATATCCCCAACAGAGAAGGAGAGGTGTTGCTCCAGGGGCCAGTGTCTCTACTGTGGGGAGGCTGGACACATGATAAAAGATTAAGCCAGTAAAAGACCGGGCTTGTCGTTGATTGGGAGGCCCATGCCGATCCTCTCCAAACCACTCCTGGACCTCCGCATCCTCTCCGGTGGGCAGGAGCACCAACTTGCGGCTTTTGTGAACTCAGGAGCGGATTCAGAATTTCTAGATCAAGATCTCTTTCAGCAGCTTATAATCGAGACTGAACAACTGCCAGCCACCCTTTAAGTCCAGGCTCTCGACGGCATCCGCTTTATCAAGTGACCTGTCACACTAAACCCCTCCAGGTCACCATTGCCGAGCAACATCAGGAGTGGCTATCCTTTTTGGTCATCTTGTCCCCTCATACTCCAGCCATGTTTAGTTTTCCGAGGCTTCAGAAACACAACCTCCACCTGGACTGGTCCATGGGTAAAGTTTTAGATTGGGGAACGTTCTGCCAGTCCCACTGTCTCTCTCTAACAACTGCCACCCCTCCTCTCTAGGCCCTGGATCTCCATCCATTCCCCCAGTTTATCCCAACCTAGAAAATGTGTTCAGCAAGGGCCAAGTTTCCTCCTTACCTTTTCATCGGCCTTATAATTGCGCTATTGGCCTTCTACCTGGGTCCTCACCCCCACAGTTGTATCACCTGTCAGGCCCCAAGCAAAGAGCCATGATGCGATACATCCAGGGGTCTCTTGCCACAGGCCTCATTCCCCCTCCTCCTCTCCTGCCGGAGCTGTTTTTTGTTTTAGAAAGGACGTTACATTGTGCCCCTGCATCAACTACCATGGACTCAATGCCATCATCGTAAAGAACTGCTACCCACTTCCCCTAATAGACACAGCCTTTAAACTGCTCCAAAAAAGAGCTTTGATCTTTATTAAGCTGGACCTTAGAAATGTCTACCATCTTGTTTGTATCCGGGAGGGGTATAAATGGAAAACGGCATTTAACGATGTGCTGCCGGAAATGTTAAACCAGTTTGTCTATCTTGAGTTATCTTGTTGTTTATCCGAGGTTGTAGTTTTGTAGCTTCCCCAATTTACCAACTGACCGCCGCCGATCTTTCTCGTGCCCCTCCGAAGTTGAGCAAGACTTCACCAATCTTAAGGACCTCTTCACTTCTCCCGCTTTTCTAGCCATCCCCGGGTGGGTGCCGTGCTGTCTCAGAGTGGCAGTAGGTTACACCCATGCACCATCTTTTCTCGCCATTTTAGCCCAGCGGAACTGACCATGACGCTAGCCCTTAAGGAATGGCACCAATGGTTTAGAGGGGGCTTAGACCCCTTTTTTGGTTTTAACTGATCACCAGAAATGAAGTATCTGCACACCACTAAACACATTCACCCACGACTCGCTGGGGGTTATTTTTAGGCAGGTTCAAATTCTCCCTATCTAACCGCCCGGGATCTAGGAACGTAAGCCTGATGCTCTTTCCAGGTTATACTCCCCTTAAGGTAAAGGAGATCCTACCCCGACATCCATACTTTCTGCAAGCCCTGAACCTAGACTTAGGAAAGGGTTAGGCTTGCCACCACTTTGCGTTTGGTCTTGCATCTTTTCAATCTGCTGCCGCTCGCGACTGGAATGCTTTGCAAAATACTCTCAAACCAGATAAATTAATTCCAATTTCAAACTTTAAAAATATTATATCATATTTGTTTACGGATATATGCAGTTGCTTTTCTACATAATTTTGTTTTAAAATGTATTTATGTAATTGTTAACCTGTATGTATTTTTAATGTCTTGTATTTATTTTAGTCCTACTTCCCTTTCCCTAAGTGGTTATTCCACTTGTCAGGCCGCCATTGCAAATAAGAACCTGTTCCTAATGACTTAAAATAAAAATACTATGACTAAAACTAAGGGGTTAAAAAAAAAATAAATAAAAACCACAGACCAGCCGGTTCCTGAGGGCTGTCCTACCAAGAGACTTTTTGTTCCTGGTTTTCCCCATACCCTAACTCTCCTCTAGCACCAGTTCTGTTGGCCCATTATCCAGCGAGATGTCAGAGACTGCATGTCCTACCTGCGCTCAACATAAGAACCCCACAGCCTACCCGGCGGGGCTACTTCGTCCACTTCCTGTGCTTAAACACCCCTGGTCTCACATCGCCCTGGATTTTATCACTGAGTTTCCTCCCTCTGCCGGATGCACTGTCTTTGTTACCATGGTAAACCTGTTCTCTAAAATGGTCCACTTCGTTCCACTGGCCAAACTGCCATCGGTTAAGGATACTGCTGTACTTCTTCTCCAGCACGTTTTCCACCTGGTCTTCCTTGTTACATCCTCTTCGACCAGGGCCCCAATTCTTTCGCCTCCTAGGTGCCTTTGTCAGCCTCTCCTCTGGGTTTCACCCCCAAACCAATGGCCAGACCAAGAGGCTTAATCAAGAGTTAGAGACCGAACTTTACATTCTGTTTGCCCAAGATGCCTCCTCCTGGTCCTCCAAGCTGTTGTGGGTGGAGTATTCCCATAACTCGCTGCCTATCGCCACCACAGGTCTATTGCCTGGAAACACCACCCTGTACCCCACTACTGGGTTGGCCAAAGGGTATGGCATGTGACTTGAGACCTCCCAATCAAGGCTGTGTGCCATATGCTTTTTTGGGACCCTTTCCCACCTATAAGGTTATTAACCCGGTTGATGTGCACCTTAAACTACCCAAGGTCCTCCAGATCAAACCTGCCTTCCATGTCTCTTGCCTTAGACCTTTTCAAGCCTGTTCCTTGCTTGGTTTTTGTCGGCTCTTGGCCCTTCAGACTGCTTTTTTGGGCCTATGCTATTTTTCTCCTATTTTTTTTTTTTTTTGGTTCCCAGGTTTAGTTTGGTATATTGTTTATTCTGTCCTCTGATTGTTTCTAGTGCTTTTTTAAGCTGTTCATAAGTTTTTAGACAGTGGGGAATTTCTGCTCTGTTCTTTGCTTTAATTAAAGACTATAATTCCACCTTTGTTATAATTGTTATAATTCCACCTTTGGCATCCTGCATTTGGGTCCTTCCAGTCTCCACCCCTGACACACTCATTAAATCTTTGCATTTTATTGTAGAATATGCACCAGCATGTAAAAATTGTATTGCTGATTCTTTTTTTAAAAGCTGAAAGTCCTCGTTCTGTGCATGAAGACAGGAAGTGACATTCAGTTGAAGTGTATTCAGGCTCCTGGGTGCTAGCCCAGAAAAAGCTTGATGCTTGTTTTCCTTGTGTACTCGAGGTACAGTCTCAGATTTGACTATCGGCATCAGGATTGTGGAGGTTGGTCTATGTTTTTAGCCTTCCAGGAAAGATGTTGGCGTTAAAGCAGGGTGAGATCGGACAAGAAAAGTTATGCGCTGCTGTACTCGTGACACAACATTAAAAGTCTCCTTTACATTTAACAAACTTCCATATACGGACATAATAAAATGCTAGCAGGTGTTCCAATGTGTAGCTAAAGAGTTAACTACAAATGAGTCACATTGTTAGCTTCCTAAAGCCTGGCAGTGTTTTTTAGGGTAGGGTGTATAAGGATAAAGCTACAGGTGAGTCACAGCGGGGGGCGATTCATATTGTATTTGAGTCTGACTGTGCAAGGATGTAAATAGGACTATAAATTGACTTGTTATATACAGCTCATTATAGTTCAGTTTACGGTAATAAAAAGTCTATTTATAGTCTATAAGTCTATCATATCCAATCGTATCGTATCGTATCGTATCGTATCGTAAACATTTCCCCTCCAATATTCCCCTTTCCTTTCCTAACCTGGTCAGGGTCTAGTAGGTCCAGAGCCTATCCAGGATCTCTGACATAAACTATAGGAATACACCATGGAGGACACAGCAGTCTCACTCTCATCTCTGAAACACACACAGAGAGCAACAACATGGCTTTAGACTCACTGTGATCTGCTGTAACCCTGGTCAAACCTGATGATAAACAAAACAGAAAGAGGGAAAATGTGAGAAAATAAGCAAAAAGAGAAGACATTACCAGAAAAAACAAAGGTAAAGAACAAAATGGTGTAGTAAGAGCTTAAGAGCATTCACTTGAAGTATGCAGAGGATTAGATTGCGATAAGTGCCGCATTCCATCAAACTAATCTTACAATTCTGAGCACTTGTAATGAGTACGGGAGATTTCCGTGGATTTTATGTAAATGAAAAATGAAAAGATCGCTAAACCCTCCCGCAGTGGTAAAATGGAACCCGAGCCTGCTACGATATCCCTTTAATCCGACAACAAGTGTCATTTGTTTCATGTTAATGGGGGTGTAATACTTTCTTCAAGACTCACTTGGATGCCTTTGCACTTGAATTGCATCTCGTTTCTTTCCACCGATACATAAATCTTAGTTACCAGGATCAGATACACATATAAGGTGTAGCAGTTTGTTTTTATTAAAGAAAATACTACAACTATACTGGCTAAAAAATTTTAACTGCTTGGTTAGTGAAAGCTAAACTGTATGCTAGCAACCTGCTAGGTGTTCATTACAAACTAGCTTAACTAGATAACAATGCCTCTTCGAGTGGACACGATTGTGCTTTTTAAATTTCCCATTCCATTTTCAGTCCCTATTTCTTGTTATAAGAACCTCCACTCTTCTGGGAAGATGTTCCACTAGATTCTGTGGAAAAGTGTGCTCATTAAGGCACAAGGGTGTTAGTAAAGCCAGGTACTAATGTAGGTGAGGTAAAAAGGCCTGGGGTGCAGTCAGCGTTCCAATTCATCCGGATGTGTTCAACAGGGTTAAGAGCTCTTCCACTTAGGAGATGTAACCCATAGAGCTAGCTTTGTGCACAGGGGCATTGTCATGCTGGAACAGATTTGGCTCTTCTAGTTTAAGTGAGGGAAAAACTTCATGCTCCAGCATCGTGTGTGGTTCCAACCCACATATGGCTGGGAAAGTCACGTGTTCCAATACTTTTGGCCACATAGTGTGTAAAGTGTATGAGTTTGTAATAAGTGTACAGTTTGTAATAGTGTTTAAAGATCCAGCTTGTCACACATACATGCACACACACAGCAGGTTATGTAGAGGTGATGAATACAATCCTGGAGTATTTTTATTTGTCTGATTCAAAATTAACAGCCAGCCAGAGTGACTCTAATGGAGAGAAAGAGAGAGAGAGAGAGAGAGAGAGAGAGAGAGAGAGAGAGAGAGAGGAGAGAGGGAGTTAGGGGGAGGCTGTTGTTGTGGCTGCAGCTGTTTTTCTTTTTTGCTTTGTGAGTCAGGGCAGGCCACTGCCAAGCTTAGGTGACATATAGAAGACAAAAATAGAGGTATATGTGTGTGTGTGTGTGTGTGTGTGTGAGGAGACAGGAAATGGGGGGAAACATTCACTGAAATTGTGACAGTCATGGGCATTTGTTTTCCCCCGGAAAAAAGTCATGATATAAAACAGCGTCACAAAAAAAACATTGATGTGAAAATGCTGCCGAAACAACTTTCAGCCTCCAACATCTGGATCCAACATTCAACTCAGATCTTTATTCATACAAGTTTTAGTAGTAGTTAATAATAATAATAATAATAATAATAATAATAATAATAATAGTGAAGACAATGATAATAATACTTCTATTCATGATGATGATGATGATACTACAACTAATAATACTAATGATAAAAAAAAAATATGGCAACAATGATGGAATTATTAATACTACTCATGATGATGCTAATGATAATATTACTATATTATTATAATATAATGATATAATTATTATTACTGCTAATAATAATGATGGTGATGATACTAATACTACTACTAATAATAATAATATTATTAATACTAATCATGATGATGATGATGATGATGATGATGGTGATACTACCACTACTAATAATAATAATGACAGTGGTGATAATACTACTCATGATGAGGATGATGCTGGTGATGATGATGATTATAATACTGCTATTCATGATGATGATACTACTACTAATAATAATAATAACAATAATAATAATGACAATAATAATAATAATAATAATAATACTATTCATAATAATAATAATGATGATGATGATGATGATGATAATAATAATTGATAATGATAATAATGATAATAATAACAATGACTTTGAAAATGAAGAAGAAGAGAAAAATAATGATGACAACGTTGGTTTAAATAATACTGATGATGATGAGGATGATGAGGATGATGATGATGATGATGATGATGAATATTACTACTACTAATAATAATAATGATGATGGTGACACTCATTGCAATAATAATGATGATAGTACGACTACTACTACTACTACTAATTAATAATAATAATAATAAACTTTCTTTCGGCTTCTCCCATTAGGGGTCGCCACAGCGGATCCTCTGCATGTTTGATTTGGCACATGTTCTTACGCTGGATGCCCTTCCTAACGCAACCCTCCCATTTATCTAAGAGTGGCTGGGGTTGGTTGACCGGGGATCGAACCCGGGCCGCAGCGGTGAGAGCGCCGCATCCTAACCACTAGACCACCAGGGAACCCAATAATAATAATAATAATAATAATAATAATAATAATAATAATAATAATAATAATAATAATAATAATAATAATGGCAACAACAATAGGAATAATTATTTCACTTAGGATGATGATGGTGATGATGATGATGATGGTGATGATGATGATGATGATGATGATGATGATGATGGTGATGATGATGATGATGGTGATACTACTACTACTATTACTACTACTACTACTACCACTAATAATAATAATAATAATGGCAACAACAGTGGGAATAATGATATTCTTTAAGATGATGATCATGAGGATGATGGTGGTGAAGAAGAAGAAGAAGAAGAAGAAGAAGAAGAAGAAGAAGAAGAATGACAATAGTGATGATGATTAAGCTACATTTCATAATGCTGATGATGATTATTACTACTACAATTAATAATGACAATGGTGATAATAATAATAATAATAATAATAATAATAATAATAATAATAATAATAATCCTTTTAGTGAAAAAACACACAAGGCTCACTGACTTTAGAAGTCACCTTTATTAATGAAATTCATTTACATTTTTGAAAAAGAGAACTGAAGTCAGACCAGCAAACGTGTACCTTTCCTTCTCTCTCACAGCTTTATTGTCCTTATTTCTTCTCAGTAGACTGATGTCTTTCCTCCCTCACACTGCAATATCATTGGCTGATTAGAACATGGCTGTAATGTGTGTGTGTGAGATCAGCTGTCAGTGATGTGGCTGAGGAGATTTTCTGTGCATGCATGAAGGCTTGTCTGGACACACACACACACAGACACACACACACACACACACACACACACACACACACACACACACACACACACACACACACACACAATTTGAACAGATCAGCTTCATTCGGTCGCAGACTGTCACCCTGTCGTTTCACATCAGCGTCCCGCCGCGAGTGTGTGGAAGTGACCCGTGGTGATGCCGCAGGAGGAGATGAACTTCTTTTTCTACTTTATTTTGTCTCCTTGTCTCTGTTTTTGTTCTCTGAGGTCAGAGGTCACACAGCGGTTTAACCTGCACTTAAACACCGGCACGCGTACAAACAGCAACAGGACACTGCATTACTGCAGACCTGCATACAGAACAATGAGAACATTTCCGAGTGAACTGGCATCAATTGGCTTCAATTGGTCTGAGGAAGTGTATTTGACTTTGACACTCTATGGACAAAAGTATTGGGACTTTTTCAGCCATATGTTCTTCTTCCCAAAGCTGAAGACACACAATTGTATAAGACGCCTATGGATGCTGTAGCATGACATTATTCCTTCACATGAACTATAAGACCCAAACCTGTTCCAGCATGTGCAATGCCCCTGTGTACAAAGCTAGCTACATGAAGATATGCTTGCATGGGTTGGACTGGAAGATCTCCTGCTAAAGAGCTTCAATCCTATTAGGATGAATATTTCATGATGACTGCAAACCAGGCCTCCTAATCCCATCTGCAACAATATTTGTCTTTAATAAAACCATTGTGGCCGAATGAATCACACAAATCCCCACAAAATCTAGTTGAACATCTTCTGAGAAGAGTGGAGATTATTATAACAGCAAATGGAGACTAATTGTTGAATATGTTGTTCAAAAATCACATTAATCTTGAGGTCAGGTGTCCAATTTTAGGCCATATAATGTATACAGAGTGTAAATAAGATCCATATCATGCAGCTCAATACACTTTGATTGTGGACATTAAGACTGAACCAAAAACCCAAAACAAAAACCCCTGATGTGATGCACAAAATCGTTTCAACTAATTATTTAAATACGTTATTATTACTTTATTAGTATCAGCTCCTAATCATTATCTGTGTTCTCTCTGGGGTAATGCTGTGATTTTATATTCTTTTTTTCTTGAGTATTTCTTTTCCCATTTATTTAATTACCTACGGTGTGAAACCAAACCGAGTACCCGATGCGTACAATCCAGAAATATCTTTGTATTTTTTTTGTTTTTTTGCTCTAAATTGGACTAACAGACTGAAATGTGTGAAAGCGCTAAAAATGAAGTGCGACCGAGTTCCGCCGAAGTCGAGATTACGGCTGCGAAGAGCTCTCGAAAGGTTCTCGAATAACTTTACAACTCCAAACACGCAACTGTGTACCTGAGAGAAGGCAACTGGGCCTGCATGGGTACTTTTATATGAGTTTGGTTGGACGATGAAAAAAAAAAAGACTGAAGCCGTATTTATTTATTTATTTATTTGTGTGTTTATTTGTTCATTTATTCATTTATTTATTTGGGAACTGAAAGTGTTATGTATATATGTTAAATGTATATTTGTATTTTTTTATATTTATTTATTGTTAATTATTTATTTATATTGATCATTCGACTGCATTAATTACCATTAATAATTTAAAAAGTTCTGACATTCATTCCTATTATTCCTGAAAGGATTTTTTTGCAGTCATCTGACAGTCGATTGAACCTAAATCTCATTTCTCTCCTTATGTTTCTTCCCATCTTCTACCTGGAAGTCAAATCTTTTTGGTTTGACCCTGTATTTCATCTGCTGCATTCACATGTACTGATAAAACGCTATTCCTTGAACGAAATTGAGTTCATTGCGACGTAAAAAAAAACCCTGTTCACAGTTTTAGTGTAGAACCTTAAAGGTGTCCATCCAGATCAGAGGTCCCCAATCACAAGGTTGCAGCCATGTACCGGGACATAGAATAGTTGCTACAGGGGTATGCAAGAACTCTCTGGGGAAAAACGTCTTTAGATATGATAGTTATTTATTATTTATAGTTTGCCTTTTAAGAGCCACTGTCCAAATTTACACAAGGGTGCGATTTCAAAAAACTTCATGTCCACAACAGGTTCAGCTGATTATTAACATGTGTATTATACAAACAAGGTTCTTTTAGAAAAGGCCAAGCAAAGGGGAGAATGAAGAGAGAGAGAGAGAGAGAGAGAGAGAGAGAGAGAGAGAGACAGCTACTGACGAAAAAAAAAAGGGAAACGTTTTGTTAAAACTTGGGAAAAAAGGTTCCTTAAGGGTTCTTTATGGGCTCAGTGGATTATTCAGAGTTCATTGTGGAACCTTTAAAACTCTTCAGTGACAAAGTGAAGATTGTGAACACTTCTACAAGACTTCTTTATGGGTTCACTTGGATAATTAAAAGTTTGTAATTCAATTTATTTTAGAAAGATAGTTGTTTGATTATAGACACTACATTTAGGCTTGAAAAAAAGTGTGCACTCTTTCAAAATTGGGCTTCTGTAGGGATTCATTAGATGTTAAATGTTCTTCCAGGAAAGGGTTCCACGTATAATCTTTTTGAATCTATGACCTAGAAGAGTTTGCACAATGGGATAATGAAAGAACCCATAAAGGGTATTATATTTTTTCCAGTGGTGTGGATGTTGGTCTTTTCTCCTGAACCCTAATTCTAGTCCTTGTATTCCTTGTTCAAAGTTCAAGAACAAGAACCAGACTTTACAGAAAAACCACCCAGAATAGACCAAGAACAGCATTAGTTCTTTGTTGAAATGTATAATAGATTAAAAAAGTAGAACCACTTCAGAATACTAGGACCATTCCTTGTCAGGAGAAGCTTTTCTCCTTATATATCCATGGGACAATGTCTAATGTCCGATGTCTGAACAGACCCTCTAGATGGAATGTTAAATACCAGTTGATGGATCCATCAACTGTGTGGTCCCGATTTTACCCTGTACTCTGAATAGGGTTTGAAGGTAAAATATATACGAAAGCCATCAGAGGTCATTGAAAACTGGTCTAAGAGGTTCTTATGGTGTTATGGTGTTGCTCATTAAATATCAAGAGAACTGTTGGTTCTAAGTGCCTGGTCATCTAGTGAGTGGGTCTCAGTGAGGGCCATAGAGGAACTCCAGAGGTCATGTGATGCATAGACAGGGGTCTGTGACAGCATTACCGAAGTTATCCTGCCTACAAATAATCAAGTGGTTAAAATGTTGGACTTTGGATTTGAAGGTTATGAGTTCAAATCTCAGCACCACTAAGAGGCTGATGTTATGCCCTTGGGCCCTTAACCCTCAAGAGCTCAGTTGAATAACTGCTAAATTCAATAAATGTTCCTTTAAATGTGTCAGATTGAAGAAAACCACAAGAGCGTAATATCAATAATCAGTGAGGTCAGGAACTGCTTGCTGGCAGAGGCGATTGCTAAATATTGCTTAAATTAATATTTAAAGAAAGAAATAATATATAATTGTACATTTTTTTTATATATAAAGTACATTATGAATCAGTCACCAAATATCCACACTAATGACATTTTCTCCGGTATTCTGTTGAAGCTCAATGTGTTCGGATGCATCGGTGTTTAGGTTTGGCTATTTTGGTGTAACCCAACTTTTATCTTTTTAGTTGGTTTTCCGTCCTAAATAATCTCTATTTGACCAAATTTTACTGCTTTTTCTGATTAATGAAATTATTTGTACTAAAAGTGTACTTATGTTGTTTTAGGTCTTTAAAACTCAGTGTAACAGTTTTTCCTTCTTTCTTTCTTTCTTTTTTTGGGGGGGTTGGACTACATGAACATACCTGGAACATAAATATAAACTAAGTGAACTCTTGGGCCTGGACTCATGGAAGAATCAGCACTCATTATTCTTGTACATCGCATTCATTAATTTGTTGTTTAAAAATAACTGGGCATATTACTTTTTTTATATAGCTTAATTTCTTGGAATCTTATTGTTTGACTTTGAATTTGAGATTGTGGGACACTTGAATTACCCGGATGTAAAATAACTGATCAACCATCAGCACATAATCCATCAGTGGCTTCGTCCAACATTTTGGAATCGCTTCAAGTTTATATGGATCATTGCATGCTTTTAAAAAGCAACCAGAGAGGGACAGGAAATGAGAGTCCCACACATGTCCTCTTCTTACAATGTTAAACCACACATACAATCTTCACATGCTTGTTGCAGAACAACGCTGCCTTATTGCCCCGCCTTGCCCCCATGCCCCAAGTTCTACTGGATTGTCTGCGATGTCTGAAAATACTGCTCTAATTTGTATTGTGTAATTTATTATTAGTGCAAAAGGTTCAAGAGTGGATATTTTTTCCTAAGAAAGACCTTCAATAGATTGGATTATAGATTAGATTGGATATTAGATTAGAAATATTGTGCAGTTTAGATCATTAATCATATTTGGTATTGTGAGATTAAAGGATTAGAATTTTTTTTATAAATAAGTAATTTTCTTTTTTCTCTTTTTTGTGTGTGTCTCCGAAACATTGAAGCATTCAAGGCGTCGTAATTCACATTTAGTTTTTCAATTACTAATCAAAAAATCTAATAACCACAACGTACACGGATTCTCGTCTAACGGATGGACGGAGAAACAGAAATAAAAGAGTAAATCGCGTCCTTTGTGTTTCCCAAACCGTCCATTAGGGGCAGCGACACCGACTCACAATCTGCACCAGACATATCATGGCACGCTGGATAAAACATCAACCGCAATGGCAATCTTCACTTATTCAGGAAAGGGAGGGGAAGAAGAAAAAGGGAAAAAAAGCGCTAAGGATGGCACAATTTCTTCCAAATCGCACAAGCATTTTTTCAATCATCTGAAATAGGATTTGAACTAGACTAAACTCAATCTCAAACGATCCCTTTAGTTAATAAAGCAAGCCTTCGAAAAATATTTTCTTTTCTTTTTTTTTGCTGTTTTTTTTCTGTCTATAAGGGACAGGCATCTCGGGTCATTCTCGCATCTCGTCGATATATATCTGTTGGACGGAAGATGAGACGTGATGAGGAGACACATCATACAGGATGCGACGATGACAAAAAAAGATCTCTGCCACTCAGAAAGTCCTGCTGGAGTCTCGAAGGTCTTTCGCTTTTTGTTGTCATTAAGATTTATAGAGCAGAAAGAGCACCCACTGTTCACTAAGTCTCGTACTAGAGTCTGCAATCCGACAAACCGACTATTCAATCAATAAATAAAAAATACGATGATTGTAGCAACAAGATGATCCTGTGAAGGGAAAACAAAAGAAGCGCTCGGACGATAAAGCCGTCTCCGTGTCCATCTTCTTCATCTTGTACCTCGAGGTCTGAGATTCAGTCGGCGTACAGGATGAACCCGGAGAACGTGCTGTATTTGTTGTTGTTGCCACCATGGGCTTTCCCTCCGTCCAGTTTAATGTAGACCTCGTCTCCAGCATCCAGGTGCAGGATGACGCTGTTGGAGGCGTAGTCGTAGTTCTGGTCGGCGTCCTGAGCGATCGCACTTGCTCTCACCTGGTAGATTGATGAACAGAAAGAAAGAAAAAGGAGAATAGGAAAACAGAATTTTGAATGTTGAATTTTATGCAAACTGGTAAGTGCATTTCTCAAAACAATTACAAACAGCACCACATATTGGATTACTTTCAAAAGTCTGCACTTTACTGAAAATCCTTAGTTCATGCTTAGTTCTGCTATTGCTATTGGTGTATTATAAAAAAGATGTTTGTTTACAATCCATACACAGGGTTACTATGGGTTATAACCCTAATAGATCACGTTTAAAGCTACCTCTGGTCGTGTCTCGTTCCTGGAACCCCACGATATTGAGAAAAGTATTGGGACACCTGACGTTTACAGCCATACAGTATGGGGTTCACCCCTTAAATGATGTCTCTGGATGCAGTAGAAGAAAATTTTCCCTTCACTCCACCATGTAGGAGACCCAAACCTGTTCCAGCCTGACAAAACCAGCTCCATGAAGATACAATTTACATGAGTTGGAATGGAAGATGTCCTGCTATAGAGCTCTGATCTTCTCAACCCTTCTGAACACTTTTGGGATGTATTGCAATGCTAACTGCACTCCAGGCCTCCTCACATCGTCCCCCACATTAGTACCTGACATTACTAACACCCTTGTGGTTGAATGAATCTTCACAAATCTCCAGAAACACACTCCAAAATCAAGTGGAACATCCTCCAAGAAAAGGAGGTTATTATAAGAGCAAATTGGGGTCTGAATAAGGATTGAGATGTTCAAAAAGCACATCAGGTGTCCACCAACCTTTGTCTTTATAGTTGACATGCTTACTTCTGACCAAAAAGTATAT
This sequence comes from Silurus meridionalis, assembly GCF_014805685.1. Taxonomy (NCBI): domain Eukaryota; kingdom Metazoa; phylum Chordata; class Actinopteri; order Siluriformes; family Siluridae; genus Silurus; species Silurus meridionalis. The sequence continues at coordinate 3,807,301 of NC_060897.1, forward strand.
ATATACTTTTGAATATTTTTCCTCTTCTTTTTATTCTACTTTTTCCTCTCTTCTTTCTACATACCCAAACCCTTTGCCTCTATTTACACCATGGGACCTCAACCTATACTGAGTCAGAACCGGTTAAGGCCAGAGGAGTTTTTTGCATTCTTAATGTACATGAACACAAGCAGGAATTTATTACACACAAACTTTACATGTAACACAAACCAGTGTGTGGTATCCTGTTGCTGTGGTATTTCAGTGCTGCTTTGGCAAAACAATCAGCTCTGAGTTGGTAGGGGGAGATTATTTTCCTGCAAACGCTTTCCCTAAGTGTGTATTATTTCTTCTTATTTCAGCCGCTACCATTAGGGGTCACCACAGCGGATCATCCGTCTCCATACCGCTCTGTCCTCTACATCTGCCACTTTCAAACCAACTACCTGCATGTCTTCCCTCACCACATCCATAAACCTCCTCCTTGGCCTTCTTCTTTTCCTTCTTCTTGGCAGCTCCATCCTCAGCATTCTCCTACTGATATACCCCATATCCCTCCTCTGCAGATGTCCAAACCATCTCAATCTCACCTCACTCACCTTGTCCACAAAACGTCCTACCTGCACGGTCCCTCTAATGAACTAATCCTAATTCTAATCCTGTCCATCCTCATCACTCCCAATGACAATCTCAGCATCTTCAGCTCTGCTACCTCCAGCTCCACCTCCTGTTTTTTACTCAATGCCACTGTCTCTAAAACATACAACATCTCAGGTCTCACCACAGTCCTATAAACTTTCCCTTTCACTCTCACAGATACTCTTCTATCACAAATCACTCCTGCTATCACTCTTCTCCACCCACTCCACCCTGCCTGCACTCTTTTCTTCACTTCTCTAACACACTCTCCATTACTTTGCACTGTTGACCCCAGGTACCTGAACTCCTCCACCTTCTCCACCTCTTCTCCCTGCAACCGCATCACTCCACTGCCCTCCCTCTCATTCACACTCATGTACTCTGTTTTACTCCCACCGACTTTCATTCCCCTTTCTCTTCAGCGTGTACCTCCACCTCTCCAGGCTCTACTCAACCTGCTCCCTACTCTCACCACAAATCGCAATATCATCGGCAAACATCATAGTCCATGGAGACTCCTGTCTGACCTCGTCCATCAACCTGTCCATCACCACTGCAAACAGGAAAAATCTCAGAGCCAATCCTTGATGCAGTCCAACCTCCACCTTGAACCAGTCTGTCGTTCCTTTTGACTTCCTCATACAATACCACAACTCCTCTCTCGGCACCCTCTCCTACGCTTTCTCTAAATCCACAAACACACAATGCAACTCTTTCTGACCTTCTCTATACTTCTCCATCAACATTCTCAAAGCAAATAATGCGTCTGTGGTGCTCTTCCTCGGCATGAAACCATACTGTTGCTCACAGATGGTCACCTCTTCTCTCAGCCTGGCTTCCACTACTCTTTCCCATAACTTCATGGTGTGACTGAGCAACTTTATTCCCCTGTAGTTACTGCAGGTCTGCACACCTCCCTGATTTTTAAAGATCGGTACCAGCACACTCCTTCTCCGTTCATCGGGCATCTTCACCTTCCAAAATCAAAACAATCTTTATAAAAACTCCACTGCATCTCTCCTAAACATCTCCATGCTTCTGGTATGTCATCTGGTCCAACCGACTTTCCACTCTTCATCCTCTTAATTGCTGCTCTCACTTCCTCCTTACTAATCCTATCTACATCCTGCTTCACCAACTCCACATCATCTACCCTTATCTCTAGCTCATTTCCCAGTGTGTATTATTCCCAGTGTAAAAAGATAGAATGCATGAAAACTCATCTGGCAGCTGCAAAAACGATTAAAAA